>NC_138537.1:101174167-101424167 GCF_964234715.1 Podarcis melisellensis
GCTCGCCTGTACATTTGAACTTGGCGCGCGCGCCCAGCCGGCAACCTTCCTCTCGACCGTTTCCCCGCTCTCCGATGGAGGTGTGGTCAATCCTGACTCATCTCCTCTTGCTGGTGGTGGGAACACTGGTCCCGATGCCTGGGACTCCTCCCCCCCACTGCGCTCTGGTGGGGAAGCTGGTCCTGATTTCCAACTGCTGCTCTGGGAGTCCCCGCTGGCCCCTTCCTTCTGGGGTCTCCCCCTTGGCACCCCCCTTGCTCTGGCCATCGGCGCTCCCTTCTGCGAGTCTTCCGATTCGCTGGACAGACTCCAGGAATCCCTCGGGCCACTGTCACCCCCTACACTGCCCTCTGATTCCTCCCCCTCGCTCTCCATTTCCTCCCTCTCCTGTGCCTCTGCTCCTGAGCCCCTGACAACCACTATGCAGTCGTAAGTTATTTTTGAATCCTTTTTGGGGCCAAATATTCTTCCTTTTTCAACTTCTTCCTTTTTCAGATCTCACCACGCCACAAATTGGTCTGTCAAACAGTTGCTCTTCTTGCAATTGAGGGACCCCTCTCAATCTTAGATGAGATTCCCTTTCCTTCATTTGAAGAAATGCAATCGAATTTTCATTTTCATATTGTAATCTTTGCAAATCTGACACTCTGTCTCAAGCTGTGCCAACCTTGTTTCATGTGATGTAATCTCAGTCTTCACCTCTTTCGATTCAGCACTTAAATCTTGAAACTTTTTATCCAATCTTTCAATACCTTTCTGTATTACGATTTGTGTTATCTCTAATTTCATTCAATAAAAGCATTACCGATTCCTCAAAGGCACTTTTAGAGCAACTCCCTTATCTGTTTTTTTCAGCACACATCATTGCTCAGGAATTTCAAGGTCAGTCTCACAGCTTAGTGGAGTGAGAGAGAAAAACAGATTCCCACCACCAGTCCCACAGATGCCAGCCCAGGCAGCCATCAGCCCTCCTGTTCCTTATTGTAAAAAGACAGGCTGTAAAAATAAGGAAAAATTTTCAAATCCCTTTTGGAGTTTAGCAACAGTAACAGATACTTCTTTAGCTACTTTAAAATGAGTCCAGACAGCAGCAGGATACAAAGTAATAGAATCAATGGAAACGAAAGTCGAATGTTTCCTCTTCCATTGTGATGTCACAATGGAGTCTAGCCTTTCCCTACCAGGAGGTCCGCTGCAGAATGAAGGAACCTCTTTACAGTAAGTCACAGTCTTGCAGGGTTTAAAATTTAAAATAGTTTTTTCCCCTTCCCCCTGCAGAAGGGGGGCATTATATTGAGCTTGCAAACTTTCAAAAAGTCTTTTTATTCTTGAGGCTTCGGTCCTCATTTACTGACTCTACTTTAATTCAACAAAAGGGATCGACCTCCGTTTTAATTTTAAGCCCTTTTTTTTTAAAAGGAATTGCCCGCTCACGATCGCCAGACTCGGAGGTTCGCACTGTGATGGAAGCAGTCGTTTCCGATGTGCCGCGTCTCCGACCCCACTCACTCTCGGGGCTCTTACGAGCTTACCAGGGAGTGGGGGAGTCACCAAAAGGCACCTACCAGATCACCAGGTCCTCAGAATGCCCAATCTGAGGTTTCTTTTGGGGGACCGCGTCACTCCCCTTGCTTCACTGCACTGGGGCTCTTTCAGCTGAAAGAGCTCCCATTTGCCATTACCGGGAGATCAACTAGGTAAATCAGGAGTTAATAATTTTCATGCTTGCAGCTGTGAGAATAATAGTTGCAAAGCACTGGGAAAGATTATCAGGGTAACCAGTTCATGGCTGGATTGGAAGAGGATGGCAGACAGCAGTATCTGAAAATTTAGCCCCACAGTTGTTTAGAGAGTTAGCTGAAGATCTATGAATGAGGGATCTTCTTTTCAGCTGTCAGCCTCACAAGCTTCTTTCTGGATGGGAGTGTTTTTGTAAATGACACAAATATAATTAAGAAGTTGGAAATGAAGGGGGTGATTCAAACAAGCAAAGAATGTGAACTGAAGTGAAATGGTCATTTTGCATCTTTATGTGTATTTTATATTTTCAAAACTCAGTATAAATTTGTCTTTCTGCCTTCCTCCAAAAGGAGCCCAGGGCAGCAGACACATCAGTGATAAACTAACATAATTAGATATGTTTAAAAGCACAACGGGGTGAGAGTGGTGCTGTGGTCTAAACCACTGAGCCTAGGGCTTGTCAATCGGAAGGTCGTGGTTCGAATCCCCATGATGGGGTGAGCTCCCATTGCTCAGTCCCAGCTCCTGCCAACTTAGCAGTTCGAAAGCACACAAGTGCAAGTAGGTAAATACATACCGCTCCGGCGGGAAGGTAAACAGTGTTTCCGTGCACTGCTCTGGTTTCGCCAGAAGCGGCTTAGTCATGCTGGCCACATGACTGTCTGTGGACAAACGTTGGTTCCCTCGGCCAGTGCCGCAACCCCAGAGTCATTCATGACTGGACTTAACTGTCAGGGGTCCTTTACCTTTTTTAAAAGCACAACAGCACTCTCCCTGCTTCTGCTCTCTAGCAGCTGATATTCAGAGGCACATCAATACTGTATTTAAAACATGTAAAACATGGAAGAATATTCATAGTCTCTTAGACCTGCATTCAACTTACAAAGAGTACCTACTCGGGATCTGAAACAGTTAAGACATAACTAAATCTGTGCTAAGTAAAGGTCACGGCCATTTCACATGGTGGTTCCTTTCCTGCCCCCCATATGTGTTGGAGTGCATATACTGTAAGCACACCCCCCCCGCCCTGTTCTGCCCCACCCCCATTCTGCCTTCTGGGTCCAAAAGGACTTGTGTGTTAGTGATTGCACATCTACTGAATGCACCTAAAATGGTCGCCACCTGTAACTCTAATCTGCTTTCTTGGTTTAGAGCAGCAAAGTGCCTTGCAGACCAAGGTCTACACAGCCAAGCCTCCTAGCAATCATCATAAAACAGACGGTCTTTTCCTCAGAAATGACCAGAGCAGTAATTGAATCTGTATTTCTTGAAGTTGGGGGGGCAGTGTTGCTGGGTGGAGCAGCAGAACCTGTTAGGGTGTGAAACCTAAGACGCTGGCAAGTTAGCAATGTCATGTGACTTTAAGTAGTCAAGCTCGTTAAGTTGTTAAGTTGCTCAGTATATAAAGAGTGTTTGTTTTCTCTGCCTGTGGGGCATGAAGCAAAAATGTCTGAAAGCTCCGGAGGTGTTTCTGTTATCTTTCTGCAATAAACCTGTCTTTGGAAAGACAGGCTTCCCTGTGTCGTTATTTCTTTGCTGCTGAGACTCTGAAGCTTGTACTGCAACAAGAATCTCTGCACTGGACTTAATTAATGCTCTGCAAAGAGAACTGTTGCTGGTTGCGCAGCAGAAGCGTTTACTGGACCAGTACACAGACTCTCTTAGAACCACCTTCCTGGGACATGAATTGCAGCTGCAGCTTATTTGCCCACACAGGACCAGCCCAGTTCTGTCCAGATAAGCTGCAGTGATGCCAGTGGCAGGAGGGCAACCACAAATGTCTGGAAGGCATTTAAGTAATGGTTAAGTCGATTGGTTTTGGATAACTATATTGCTCCTTATTTTTCCAGTAACTGTTTGAGAGCCTGCTTAAGACAGACATAACCTTCCAGTTCATTTTGAGCTGGTGAGGCTTTGTTCTCTTCGGAGTGTGAAAAACAAAACAAAAATACATTTTTAATTAAGATCATCCAGAGAAAATATGTAATAAAACATAATTTTACCTTAACATTGAAAATAATTCCTGAATATTTTTTACCACTTCTGCACAAAAAACAAAACCAACCTCCCTAACATTGTTAAAAATTTGTTCATGCGGAACAAAAAAGCTTAATCAAACTTTCATTGAAATAGTATCACTGTATTTGTTTCCTAAAGTGCAGTACACATCCTTTTTAGCTGACATACCTGAATTTAAAGTAATATGCACCCATTACTATAACAAACTTGGGATTTTATACTCACTTACTTGATCTTATCACCCATGCTGTTTAACATCTGCATAAAACTGCTGAGTAGAATGAACCAGACTGCAACAGTAATGGCAGTATCTAAATCACCACAGAGCCGAGCGGCTTTGTCCTCAAAATGGTGGGCCAGATGGTCACAGGAGGCCTCCAGAGCTCTAGGGAGACCAAGAAAGTCCAGAAAAGCTCTGCTGGATGCTTGAGAAGCAGCATATTAGAACTTCTTAATAATAATAATAATAAATTTTATTTATATCCCGCCCTCCCCAGCCGAAGCTGGGCTCAGGGTGACTAACAACAGTCAAAATAGTTCAACATTCTAAAAACATTCATTATAAAATTAATTAAAATCAAATTAATGGCAACCATCAAGCAAAATCCTGTGCAGGTTGCCAGAGGAGGGGGTCAGGCTGCGCCCTGACCAAAGGCCTGGTGGAACAGCTCTGTTTTGCAGGCCCTGCGGAAAGATGACAGGTCCCGCAGAGCCCTAGTCTCTTGTGACAGAGCGTTCCACCAGATTGGAGCCGCGGCCGAGAAAGCCCTGGCTCTAGTTGAGGCCAGCCTAACCTCTCTGTGGCCTGGGATCTTTAGGATGTTTTTATTTGCAGACCGTAAATTTCTCTGTGGGACATACCAGGAGAGGCGGTCCCATAGGTACGAGGGTCCTAGGCCGTATAGGGCTTTAAAGGTTAAAACCAGCACCTTGAACCTGATCCTGTACTCCACCGGGAGCCAGTGCAGCTTGTATGGTACTGGATGAATATGATCTCGCAGCGAAGACCCCATAAGGAGTCTCGCCGCGGCATTTTGCACCCGCTGGAGTTTCTGGGTCAGGCTCAAGGGCAGCCCCACGTAGAGCGAGTTACAATAATCCAGTCTGGAGGTGACCGTCGCGTGGATCACAGTGGCTAGGTCAGGGCGAGAGAGATAAGGAGCCAACTGATTAGCTTGGCGGAGATGAAAAAATGCCGCCTTTGTTATAGCTGTAATCTGCGCCTCCATAGAGAGGGAGGTATCGAAGATTACACCCAAACTCTTAACGGACGATGCTAGCACTAACTGCACCCCCGCAAGAGATGGGAGTTGCCCCCTCAATCCCATATCGCTCCGTCCCAGCCAGAGGACCTCTGTCTTCGAAGGATTTAACTTCAACCGGCTCCCACGTAACCATCCAGCCACAGCTTCCAGACATCTGGTCAGTGTATCTGGGGCCGAGTCAGGCCGTCCATCAACAGATAGAGCTGGATGTCATCAGCATACTGATGGCAAGCCAGCCCAAAACTCCGGACAAGCTGGGCGAGGGGGCGCATAAAGATGTTAAAAAGCATCGGGGAGAGAATCGCACCCTGAGGCACTCCACACACCAAGGAGTGGCGCGATGACAATTCCCCCCCAAGCGCCACCCTCTGTCCCCGACCAGAGAGAAACGAGCGCAGCCATTGAAGGACTGTGCCCTGGATCCCCACGTCGGCAAGGCGGCGGTCTAGGAGTTCGTGATCGACCATGTCGAAGGCTGCTGACAGGTCTAGAAGAATCAGCAGCCCCGACCCGCCTCGATCCAGCTGCCTGCGGAGATCATCTGTTAGGGCGACCAGAGCCGTCTCGGTCCCATGACCAGCGCGGAAGCCAGACTGGAATGGATCGAGAGCCGATGTTTCATCCAGAAACCTACCAAGCTGTTCAGCAACCGCTCTCTCAATCACCTTACCCAGGAATGGAAGGTTCGAAACCGGGCGGTAATTGGATAGATCTAAAGGATCTAATGATGTTTTCTTTAAGAGCGGGCGCACCGCTGCCTCCTTCAGTTCCCCTGGGAATGTCCGGGTGCCAAGGGACAAATTGATGATATCACCCAGGGGGGCCCGCACCTCGTCTGGACACGCTCTAATCAGCCAAGACGGGCACGGGTCAAGAGGACAGGTGGTGGGCTTTCCAGCTTGGAGGAGTCTGTCCACATCGGCTGGGGATATCCAGTCAAAGTGCTCCAATACTGGACCCGAGGACAGTCGAGGGGCCTCCAGTTCCTTTATTGTATCCAAATTGGCAGGGAGGTCATGGCGGAGCAACAGGACCTTCTCCGCAAAAAAGATCGCAAATGCTTCTTCACTGCTTTTGTTGCTGCATGGTATTATCTGCTTCGTGCTCGGTCAGTTTCAGAGTGGGATCAAAACCCCCAGTACTCCAAGATTCTTCATTACCCACAGCTCACTAAAATACCAGGGAGCTTTATGGGCTCTGCAGCACTGGAGGGGAAGCTAAAGAGTGATGATGTCAACAGCCCTCATCATTCCCCAACAAGACAACAGCCTTGCCTTTTCTCTTCTGGAAAGTTTCCATCAGGATCCACCAGTCTCTGGGGATGGACTATCTTAGTGAGTCACCCACCTGTGCCAAGGGGCATAGCTGGCATAAGCCCAGAAACTGGTGTGACCATGACAGTGGGATGCTGCAGCTAGCCAGCCTTTTGGTTACAGACTACTCACTCCACTGGGAGCAAAAACCAAAGATATCTCCTGCTCTGTGTGTCAGGCTGGTAACAGCCTGAGACAGTCCCGTGGTGACCATGGAGGCCATGAAATCCTGAGCTAGTTCAAGAACAGCCTTGGCATGGATGTTGGAGTCACACAGCATAATCATGTAGGGTTCTTCCAACGCCAAGCTTGAAACAACCTCAGTCAGAGAGGATGCTGTGCCGCAGGGTGGGCAGCATGCAAACAGCTTCCTAATCTATTTTTGAGACCCACCATCAGATGCAAGCCCTCTGGTCCTCTCTACAACAGAGAGGTTTCCTCTGTGATTTCATTAATGCAACTTTATTGTTGATTTTCTGCTGCTGGCCACCATATTTGTTCTTAATGTTGGTGGTATGGACATTTCTGCAAATAAAATTAATTAGCTCTCTAGGGATGTGAGAAAATGCTGCCTGCCAAAATATCTCTCTCCCTGGAAATCAAGACCTCTTAGTACATTGGTCAACACTCTTTTTCTGGGCTCTCAGCTCAGCAGTTCAAGAAGCAGCCAAAACAAAAGAAACTCCCTTGCCTGCTCTTTCAGAGTCCCAGCTGCTCTATCCAGAGAGAGCCCCACTGTTCTTTAAGTTTACAGTTCTGCAAAAGCCTGGATAGGCCATTGGGCTGTAGTGCTTTCCTAAGATAACTTCTGCAAGAGGTCATTTCAGGGAGTTTACATAGCAAAAGAAAGCAGACAAGGGCCAGAGAAACATGCAAAGACTGACTTCAGGGATTTCCGGTAGGTTTAGAGTTACATGCACTGTGGACAACTTCAGAAGACCCTCCGGTCAAGTGCAAAGGTTCTGCAGAATTGCCAAACAGCACTGATGAAGCCTCTAGGCCATATGTGTAATATTTCCTTATGTCTTTGCCCCTTTCCTTGAAAGATAAGTTTAAGAAGCAGCAGTAATTAGAGAGAAAAAATATTTGAGCAGATTATTCTTGATGCATTTCTGCCTTAACTCAATTGCCTTTAATTGAGTTAATAATTGTTCTGGAAACATTTATTTGCAAGCAAACTCCTGCTGTGGCCATTATGCTGTTGAGTTCTTTGGACCCTATCCACAATGTTTTGTAAGTTGCATCTTTTCATAATGAAATTTAACACTGCTTCAAAATAGTTAGTCTCTCTTTCTTTCTTCATACCTGAATGATCATTACCTGAATGAAATTTCCAGATCAGCAACTACAAGCTACTACAAACATACAGTATGTTTTCATCTTATTCTTTGTATATCACCTGGTGTGCCACTATAATTTATTCTTGTAGAATGTTTTCTTATAGATGCCTACAGATTTATTTATTTTTAAGGGTTTTTAAATTCATACTCGAAGAGAATTTTGATAAAAATCCCTTAGGCATGCAAAATGAAGATAAAAGTTGGATCTCATAAATAAAAGCAGATAATCATGAATTTACATGGCTTTTTTCCCATAGGATTTCTGTGTGTATGTGTGTGTGTGTGAGAGAGAGAGAGAGAGAGAGAGATCAAATAAAAGCTTCTTTTGATGTCTATACACTACACAGTAAAAATCACAGATCACTTGGAACATCATCATGGCACAGAAAAGTGGATTCAAGACATGAACTTTTATGATTTTTATACAGACACATTGGGGTGAGATACATTTGTGAACTTGTCCAGAACAGAGCTAAGGAGTCAGTTATTGTCCCAACTTACAGCTGACATACTGACCATACCTCTACCTAGAGACAGCTTCAAGAACCTTCAGGTCAAGATGGGACTCTCAGGAGGTTCTTGACATGCTGTATTTTTGTAAGTTCTTTGCACGTATGCATGCACTTGTCAGAGAAGGGAAATTGTTGTACAGTGGTGCCTCGCAAGACGAAATTAATTCGTTCCGCAAGTCTTTTCGTCTTGCGAGTTTTTCGTCTTGCGAAGCACGGTTTCCCATAGGAATGCATTGAAAATCAATCAATGCGTTCCTATGGAAACCGCCTTCAGACCAGGTCCGGGGACAGTCTGTCCCCCGACCTCTTCTGAAGGCCGGCGGGGGGCAAAAGTCTTTGCTCCCCCCCTCCGCCTGCCTTCCCGGGACAGCGAAGCCTTCGCTGCCGCCCGCCAGCATTTTAAAAACCCCGGGACAGCGGAGGAATTCTCCACTGTCCGGGGTGATTTAAAAGCCCCCGGGAAGGCAGGCAGGGGGGAGCAAAGACTTTTGCCCCCCGCCGGCCTTCAGAAGAGGTCCAGGACCTCTTCTGAAGGTGGGCGGGGGGCAAAAGTCTTTGCTCCCTCCCCGCCTGCCTTCAAAAGCCATCCGGGATAGTGGGAAGCGCTTCCCTGCTATCCCAGACTGCTTTTAAAATGCTGGCGGTGGGGAGCAAAGCCTTTCGGCCCCCGCCGGCCTTCCTGGACCTCTTCTGAAGGCCGGAGGGAGGGGGAAAGGCTTTGCTCCCCACCGCCAGCATTTAAAAGAGGTCCCCGGAGATTTCCCTATGGGCTTTCTTCTTGCGAAGCAAGCCCATAGGGAAATTCGTTTTGCGAAGCGCCTCCAAAACGGAAAACCCTTTCGTCTAGCGGGTTTTTCGTCTTGCGAGGCGTTCATCTTGCGGGGCACCACTGTAATATACAGTTAGTGACTCACATTTGCGTGCATGAAATGGTTAAGTTGAGGGTCCCAGTGAGGGTGGAGCTTAGTAGGCTCCCTATTTTTTTCTCCTTCCCATTTTCTTTTTCTTTCTCTTCCTGCTTTCCCGAATAAACAAGAAGCCATGTGACTGTAGCTCCCAACCGCATGAAAAAAACCAAGTGAACTGAATCTCTCAAAAAGGGAGATTTTTACAGGCTGCAACTTTGCTAACCAAGGTTGCACTATCCTTTTTTGTAAGGAAAGCAAGTCCTTTTCTTTTTAAGTAGTTTGAAACCATTTTTCTTTGCTTTACTGCCAGTGGATTGAGACTTGTTTGCGGTAACCTCTGTGTGAGTAAAATATTCACCTGTTTGCAAAGCCAAGTGTCTGTGATTTATTCTAGCTTAAGTATTTTCATGGGGAACATTTGTTTAAAGGTGGATGAGAGCAGATGTAAAATCTTAGTGTGCTTGAAGCAATTACCATTGCGTTTAACTCTGCTATGAGAGATAAAGAATCTTTCTTCCAAACCTCTCTCTCTCTACAAAACAAATCCTCCATCAATTCACTGTGGTTGCAGAGGTGACATGATTTGATGATGATTTTGAAGGGATCCCTTGTTAAAATAAAGAGAATCCCTAAGGATCTGTGACGCAGATTCATGTTTTTCTTTTGGCAGTGCTGTGACCTGTGATCTGATTGGTAGGTGGGGAGGGCAGAGTGGTGAAAAAATATGTCCTTTTGATCCTTATCTGTTCTACTGAATCTGATTCTAGGACTGACAAACTCCCCCACCCCTTTTCTTGCACAGGAAGTTTTACTAGGTCCAGAGCTTTAAATATGTGCTTGAAACAGATATTCAGCTCTGCTTAAAAAGCAAATGGTGTACATTTCTAATTCAGAACTGTGTGATTAAGTCATAGTACTGGCATCCAATAAGGAAAATGGCTGAAAATGGGGGGGGGGCTATTGGGTTGTTGTTGTTTTTATTTTGATTATATATTTTGTGGTTTTATATTCTGATGTTATTCTGTGAACCACCCTGAGACCTGCGGGTATAGGGCGGTAAAATAAATAAATAAATAAATAAATAAATAAATAAATAAATAAATAAATATTTAAAAGCAGAGCCTAAGTACCTGCTTTAACAGGATAACTTATGCTGCTGACCCCAGACAGCACTGAAACACTGAAACTGTGTCAGTGCCTCATGCTACTTACTGCTGTTCTTTATGCTTTAGGAATAATCAGCTTTTTGTTTACTGAAAGTGGCATCTCTACCTTTTTGAACAAGCACACCCTAACACTAAATCTAATCAAAACCTGTTTGTAGCTCAGTTATTCAGAAGCAGCAATTAATTATTCTAAGTAGGCATAATAAATTTCTGCTATGTTTGCTTATGTGGAAAAGAAAGGGCAAAATAAATGAGATAGCAAAGAGGCATAGGGTAATGCTGAGTTTGCATAACTGCCTGAAGCTTGAATACAGTGGTGAAGCTGATTTTTCATGTATAAAGTGTTTCAAGATGGGCGTTATTGTGGATGGGCATTATTTTTTGCAGCCTCTACATGATGTTGTCATAAAAATGCCAGCCCATTTTCTACACACAAGCACCATTTAATGACCAGTATTATTATTATTATTTTTTAAAAAGGTAAGATTTTTTTTTAAAAAAAAAACTTGTTGAGAACCATCCATTTACAATATTGAGCTCCTACCTGGAAGTACCCATAGGCTACCCACAGTTGTTGCCTGCAGTGGTGGACTGAATTTATCCTGAGAATCTCTACCTTCTTTGAATATTTACTGAAATGTCTGTAGACAGAGATGTGACTGAGTAATATTTCTGGTGGGTGCTTTTAGTGTGTCCCTCTGCCCCCAGACTGGTAAAACTAGAATAAATTACCATATGCAAAATGGCATATGCATCATTCAGTTTTTGTTGGTGCAGAATTTGAATTGGCTGGGTGCCAATTTTTATTTTCTATTTTTGGTCTCAGAATACACATATCCCTATCATTAGGAATAGTCAGCAATTTTGTATTCGGGAAACCTGTCATGTAAGCAGAGCAGATGCATTGTTGTTCTTATTGCAATTATATCCTCCCTTTTTTTCCAAGGACCTAAAAGGTTCTTGGTCCCCCCCCCCCCATTTTATCCTAACAACAACACTGTGAGGTCAGCTAGGTTGAGAGACAAACTGGCCCAGAGTCACCTGGTGAGTTTCATGGTCAAGTGAGGGATTTGCTTTTTTTTTTTTGGTTTTTTTAATGATATTTTATTAAGTTTTACAAAAGATTAACAATCAACAGAAATCTCAAAAAAAAACAACAAACATCAAAAATACAGACAAAACAGAAAAAAGAAAAACATAAAAAAGGAAATTTAGCATAAAAAAAGAAAAACTATTTTTCAATTTAATAACCTTCAAAACCTTATTTTCCTTACTTCCACCCGCCTTCATTTCTTGTATTCCACTTTAAAAATTAGTTCAGCAAGCTCATTCATTATTTTCATCCTTTATCCCTCCCTTTACACTCTTATTAATCTTAATCACTAGAACCCCTTCATTTCATTTTCAATGCCTTCAACATTCATAAATTGTACAATGTTTTTGTAGATAGGCTTTAAACTTCTTCCAGTCCTCTTCCACCTGTTCTTCTCCTTGATCTCGGATTCTGCTGGTCATTTCTGCCAGATCCATATAGTCTATTACTTGCATCTGCCATTCTTCCAAGGTGGGTAAGTCTTGCGTCTTCCAGTACTTTGCAATTAGTATTCTTGCTGCTGCTGTAGCATACATAAAAAATGTTCTGTCCTTCTTTGACACCGATTGGCCGACCATACCCAGGAGAAAGGCCTCTGGTTTCTTCAAGAAGGTATACCTAAATACCTTTTTCAGTTCATTATATATCATTTCCCAATACGCCTTAATCCTTGGGCACGACCACCAAAGGTGAAAGAATGTTCCTTCAGTTTCTTTGCATTTCCAACATTTATTATCGGGCAAATGATAAATTTTTGCAAGCTTGACTGGGGTCATGTACCACCTGTAAATCATTTTCATAATATTTTCTCTTAAGGCATTACATGCCATGAATTTCATACCGATGGACCACAACCGTTCCCAGTCAGCAAACATAATGTTATGACCAATATCTTGTGCCCATTTTATCATAGCAGATTTGACAGTTTCATCCTCAGTATTCCATTTCAGCAGCAGATTATACATTCTCGACAATATCTTAGCACTGGGATCCAGCAATTCTGTTTCTAACTTTGATTTTTCCACCTGGAAGCCATTTTTCCTATCCGAATTATATGCCTCTCTTACTTGAAAATAATGTAACAAATCCTGCACCTTGTCTTTAAGTTTCTCATAACTCTGCAGTTTCAATTTGTCGCCCTCCTGCTCCAAAATTTCCCAATATTTTGGCCAATTTGATCCCATATTAGATTTTTTCAAGGCCTTTGCTTCCATAGGTGAAAGCCATCTTGGGGTTTTGTTCTCCAAAAAATCTTTATATCTGACCCAGACATTAAACAATGCTTTCCTGACAATATGGTTTTTAAACACCTTATGTGCTTTATCCTTACCATACCACAAATATGCATGCCATCCAAAAACATTATCATACCCTTCCAAATCCAAAATATCTGTATTCTCAAGAAGTAGCCATTCCTTCAGCCAGCAAAAAGCTGCTGCTTCATAATATAACTTAAAGTCCGGCAGGGCAAACCCCCCTCTATCCTTTGCATCAGTAAGAATTTTGTATTTTATTCTGGGCTTTTTGCCCTGCCAGACAAATCTAGAAATTTCTTTTTGCCACCTCTTGAAACAGTCCATCTTGTCAATAATTTGTAACGTCTGAAACAAAAACAGCATTCTTGGCAATACATTCATTTTAATAACCGCAATTCTACCCAATAAGGACAGCTTCAAATTTGTCCAGATTTCAAGATCTTTTTTCACTTCTGACCGGCACTTCTCATAATTATCTTTAAATAAATTAACATTCTTAGAGGTCATGTTCACCCCTAGGTATTTGACTTTTTTCACCAATATTAAACCTGTTTCTCCCTGAAACCTTTCCTTTTCGATCGGTGTTAGATTCTTCTCTAGAACCATAGTTTTTGATTTATTCAATTTAAAACCTGCCACCTGGCCAAATTCTTGTATTATTTCCAAAGCTCTTTTAGTACTAGGGATTGGCTCCTGTAATGTCAATACTAGGTCATCTGCATAGGCTTTAAGTTTGTAATGTTTAACTCCGACCTGTATACCCTGAATCTGTTGGTCCCTTCTAATCATGTTCAGCAAAACCTCCAGGACTGAAATAAAAAGCAGAGGGGAAATTGGGCAGCCTTGTCGTGTCCCTTTCTCTATCTTAACTTCTTCTGTAACTTCATTATTTACTATTAATTTTGCCTTTTGTTCTGAATAAATCGCACCTATACCATTTCCGAACCTTACTCCCACCCCCATCCCTTGCAAATTTTTCCTCATAAAAGTCCAAGAAATATTGTCAAAGGCTTTCTCTGCATCAATAAATATCAAAACAGCTTTTGTATTAATATTGACTTGTAATTTTTCCAAAATGTCAATTACGTTCCTTTGACATATGTCTGCCTGGGAGAAAGCCAGCTTGGTCTTTATGTATCATTCCTGTTAAAACTTTTTTCAATCTTTTGGCCAAAATGTCAGCAAAAAAATTATAATCCACATTAAGAAGGGATATGGGGCGATAGTTCTTAAGTTGTGTCTTTTCAGACTCATTTTTCGGTATAAGCGTGATATATGCATCTTTCCACAATTCCGGCGCTCTTTTCCCCTCCATAATTTCATTGCAGACCTCCGTTAACGGTTGAATTAAGTAGTCTTTCATAACTTTGTAATATTTGGAGGTTAACCCGTCCGGGCCTGGAGATTTGCCTAGTTGCAAATTCTTAATGGCACCTTCAACCTCTTGTTCAGAAATTTTATCATTCAATATTAATTTATTCTCTTGAGATATTTCTTGTAATCCATTTGTTTCTAAGAATTTCTCAATCTTAATTTCATTCTGTGGCCCTTGTGCATACAATTGTTTAAAGTATCTCTGGAAACAGTCTTTAATCTCCTGTGGGTTTTGTATATTCCTACCGTTTACTTCAAGATTAGTCACAGTATTTAATTTTTGTCTTTTCTTCAACTGCCAAGCTAGCAGTTTTCCACACTTATTAGCCGATTCAAAAGTTTTTTGTCTCATTTGTTTAATCTTCCATTCTATGTCCTGATTAATCATTTTCGAATATTGTGCCTGGTATAACTTACTTTCTCGCAGAATCTCCTGTGACTTAGGTTTGGTCCTTAATCTCTTCTCTGCTTCTCTAATTTTCTCTAAGATCTTTTCTTTTTTCTCCTCTTGAAGTCTCCTCTTTATAGCATTTTGCTGAATCAAAAAACCTCTCATTACAGCTTTACTTGTGTCGCAGATTACTCTTTTTTCCACAGTAGTGTTCAGGTTTATTTCAAAATAGTCTTTCATAATTTTTTGGGCCTTCTTAATGATTTCTGGATCTCTAAACAAGGTGTCATTCATTCTCCATCTAAAGGAACCAATCGATGTAAATTTCATGTCCATTTTCACGGGGTTATGGTCGGAGCAGATTTTTGGGCAGATTTTCACCTTTCGAATCTTGGGTGCCATCCCTCTTGTAATTCAAATTTGGTCAATTCTTGTCCAAGTCATATTGGCTTCAGAGAAGAAAGTCCCCTCTCTACCTAGAGGGTTTTTAGTTCTCCAAATGTCAATCAAGTCCATATTGTCTGTCATTTCAAAAAAGGTCTTTGGTAGTCTTCCATCTTTTGTAACTACCTGTCTTTCAGATTTATCCATATTTGTCGACACAACACCGTTCATGTCTCCCATCAAAATAATACTTTGATCCATATAGTCCAGCAACGTCTCATGCAGTTTCTTATAAAATTCTGATTTCCCCTCATTAGGCGCGTAGATTCCTATTATTAATATTTTCTCTCCTTGATATTGTATTTCAATTGCTACAAATCGTCCACGTTCATCTTTAAAAAGAAATTTTGGTGACAATTTCTCTTTTGCATATATCACAACTCCTCTTTTTTTAACTTTATCCGATGAGATAAATTCTTGGCCTAGTCTCTTGTTTATCAATAATTTCCTGTGGAGTCTTGTTATATGTGTTTCTTGTAAACAAATCAGGTCCAATTGTTCTTTTTTCAACATATGGAAAATTCTCTTCCTCTTGCTAGGGGAGTTCAAACCCCTGATGTTCCAGGTTAACATCTGCAGAGACATGTTAAGATTATTGCAATGTTCCTCCAACCGCTCCTAGGAGCTGCTCTTGATCTGACGGCTGTGTCTCTTTTTCTAGTTGGTCCAACCCCAAGGGGTTTCTTCCCAAGTCAGGTGGTCCCAGTCCTAGTATTTCCAATTCTTTTGTTCTGGCCTCTCTTCGTAAGTCTTCACCACAGTCCTGCAGGAAACTCACTTTATCTTCCTTTGATCTTATCCTTATTTTCTTTCCTTTGAATGTAAACGAGAGGCCTTGCGGAAATTCCCACCTGAACAGAATGATGTTTTTCCTTAGCAGGCCTACCAAATCTCCGTAGTTGGCTCTGAGATCAAGTAAGTATTTTGGGACGTCTTTAAAAATTTCAATTCTCACACTTTCAATCTCGAGTGCTTTCTGATAGTGGAGACTCAATATTTTATCTCTTTCTTCTTTTGACCTTAGCGAAATCAAACAGTCTCTCGGTCTATTTTTCCTTTTAACAGTTCCCAATCGAAAAGCACTCACTATCTTAAATTCTTTGTCTGAGTCCAGGCCCCAGAAAGCCTCAAATTCTAATGTAAGAAATTCTATTAATTCTCCTTCTTCTGTTTCTGGGACCGCCCTTAATCTCAAATTAGTCTGTTTTTCTTTAAGTTCAATCAGGGAGGATTGTGCCCTGTAATCATCCAATTTTTTGTTTATTGGCGGTATCTTCTCCTCCACCGCCAATACCCTCTCTTTCGCTTCCTCTGCTGTCCTCTTTGTCTCCTTGGATTCCTGCAGCAATCTGTCGATGGCCTGAGTGTTAGAGTTCACTTTCTGCCCCACATCATTCACTTTCTGCCCCAAATCATTAATAGTTGAAGTGTTTAAGTCAATCTTGACAGTCAAATTTTGTAGGGCTGAGAGAATCTTGTCTAATGTTCTGGGTTCCGATCCTGCTCCTTTTGGTTCTTCTCTTTCTGTGGTTTGTGGGGCAGGGAGTCCTGTTACAGATGCTCTTCTATGGAATTGTTGTTGCTGTGCCAGCAGTTGGTGCTGTTGTCTAGTTTTAGCTCTTGTTGATTTCTCTTGAGACTTCTCCTGAGCCTTATCTTGTTGTTTGTCTTGATCCATTACTTTGCCTCTGAGAGTCAAGGTCGTTCACACAGCTCACACAACTCCTAGGCTTGTTTCTTAGCAACACCAAAAATGCCAGCTGCAGTGGAAAATCCCCAGTTATAACACAAAGTTCCTCTAGGGGAGCAGAGTAGAAAAATATTTCCTCAATGATGATTGTTATATAGTAACTTCATAGACTTCCCAATATTAAACAAATAGAAACAATTACAGTCTCAGATGTTCCCTTAAAAAGTTGCCATTCTCCTGCAGAGATCTACAGTAAAAGTTACAATGTCTATAAAAACGGTGCATTCACAGTGACCTTTAAGTTATTTAAAGCAGTCCGATGCCAAGGATTGAGTGGTGGATTTTTCCCCCCTATCCCCACTTATGGGGGGGTTCATCTGTCAGGCAGTGCAATTTAGCTCTTTATAATAAATCAGTTTCTCTGGTTCAAAGCTCCTTTATCCCATTGCTTTCATACTGTTTACAAGATCGGCAAAGCGGACTTCCTGTTTACACTTTGCCGATTTCAGGTCCAAATTACGCATCAAAATCCCCGATCAAAGTGCCAAAATCAAGTTCAAAGTCCACTTGTACTGGGTCTTATTCTTTGATCCTTTCCAATTTCCCCAGTTCTTACTCACGGGTAGATGTTTCAGCTCGATGTTTCACAGGAAAAAAGGTCAGTGCTCTCCGGTAACTGCTGTGCAGCTTCGCTCCGCAGAAGTAGCGATCGACTCCCAGCACAGCGCCAAACCCCCGCTCAGCTCCGAAGCTCTTTACAGAGCTTCTTTGACAGTTCGGGGGGGGCGCAAAACGTGCCCACTGAGTCCCACGGCCCCAGGCTTCTCCCACCTGCGGGTTTTTTAAGGGTCCTCCGCCTCGCTGCAGCGGTGAACCCGATTTCTGCGGAGCTTCTCCCTCCGATTCAGAGGGAATCCGCCATTACCGGTGGTGCCGCCTCCAGGAAGTCTCAAGTGAGGGATTTGAATACTGGTCTCTCCCAGGCCTTAGTCTAACACACTAAGCACTGCAACACAGAGGGTGATGCAATCTGGACAATGCTCCATTCGCACCTACCCACCATCTTTAATTCCTTACAATGCCTCTGAACTTCCACTGAAATGTGGAATCATTATGTGATTTAATAATAATAATAATATTTTTTTTATTTATACCCCGCCCTCCCCAGCCAAGGCCGGGCTCAGAGCGGCTTACAAGCAATAATAAAAACAAGATGAATGATTACAACTTAAAAACAAAAATAAAATACAACATTAAAATAATGGAACATTAAAATATTAAAATGTAGCCTCGTCGCAGGAGGAGAAGGAAAAGAAAAAAAAGAGAGAGAGGGAGGGAATCAAATTGGCTCCAAGCCAAAGGCCAGGCGGAACAACTCTGTCTTACAGGCCCTGCGGAAAGAAATCAGATCCTGCAGGGCCCTGGTCTCATGAGGCAGAGCGTTCCACCAGGCCGGAGCCAGAGTTGAAAAGGCCCTGGCTCTGGTTGAAGCCAATCTAACTTCTTTAGGGCCTGGGACCACTAGGGTGTTGTTATTTATGGACCTTGAGGCTCTCCGTGGGGCATACCAGGAGAGGCGGTCCCGTAGGTACGAGGGTCCTAGGCCGTGAAGGGCTTTAAAGGTCAAAAGCAGGACCTTAAATCTGACCCTGTACTCCACCGGGAGCCAGTGCAGCTTGAAAAGCACTGGGTGAATATGCTCCCATGGCAGAGACCCCGTGAGGAGCCTCGCTGCAGCATTCTGTACCCGCTGGAGTTTCTGGGACAGCTTCAAGGGCAGCCCCACATAGAGCGAATTACAGTAGTCAAGCCTGGAGATGACCGTCGCATGGATCACTGTGGCCAGGTCGGGGCGGGAAAGGTAAGGGACCAACTGCTTGATGCGGCGAGGGTGGAAAAATGTCGCCTTGGCTGTTGCTGTAACTTGCGCCTCCATGGAAAGGGAGGCATCAAGGATTACACCCAAACTCTTAACGGAAGGCAATGGCACTAATTGGGCCCCCGCAAGAGAAGGGAGTTGGTCCCTCATCCCCATGCCATCCCGACCTAGCCATAGGACCTCTGTCTTCGAAGGATTTAGTTTCAATCGGCTCCCACGAAACCATCCAGCCACAGCTTCCAAGCATCTGGTCAGTGTGTTCGGGGCCGAGTCAGTGTGGCCATCCATCAGCAGATAAAGCTGAGTGTCATCAGCATATTGGTGACAGCCCAGCCCAAAGATCCAGATAATCTGGGCAAGGGAGCGCATAAAGATGTTGAAAAGCATCGGGGAGAGAATTGCGCCCTGCGGCACTCCACACACCAAGGAGTGGCGCGACGACATTTCCCTCCCTAGTGCCACCCTCTGTCCCCGACCAGAGATAAAAGAGCACAACCAGTTACGGGCTATGCCCTGTATCCCCACGTCTGCAAGGCGGTGGTCCAGAAGATCATGATCGACCATGTCAAAGGCTGGATTTGAGTTGAATTTATCTGTTGTCTTCTCGTGTTCTTTTTATTTATTTATTTCATAAAATTTATACACCTCTTGATGGTATTCCCTCAACTTCCTAAGCATCTGGGTAGGCTTGTCTGAATAAAAATGTTTTTAGCAGGCTCAGAAAAGAATGGTTTTATATGTAACATTTTTGTGGATGAAAGCATTTGTCTAAGCCTCATTGTTTACAATAAAATAATTTAGTTTTTTGTACCCCACCCATCTTACTGGTTGGCCCCAGCCACTCTGGGCAGCTTCCAACAAATATAAAAGCGTAATAAAACATCAAACATTAAAAATTTCCCTAAACAGGGCTGCCTTCTAAAAGTCAGATAGTTGTTTATTCCCTTGACATCTGATGGAGGGCGTTCCCCAGGGTGGGCACCACTACCAAGAAGGCCGTCTGCCTGGTTCCCTGTCCTCCTTCTCACTTATCTGTGTTTTGTGTTTGTGTTTAGGTGTTTGACAGAGTCAGAAAAGTGTGGCCAAACTTCTATGAGAAGATTAAACCAATCAATGCTGAACTTACCCAGCCAAATCTGGCCATTGCTCCTGAGGATGCTCAGGAGCTCCTCTCCGAAGTTAACATTGTCTTCCATTGTGCTGCAACAATTCGCTTTGATGAGCCACTGAGGTATGTTATGCTTGCTTTTCCTTTTTGTTTCTTACCCCACAGTCCTAATCAGGTTTACTTAGAAGTAAAACTACTGAGCTCAATGGGACACTTTCCTAGTAAGTGTGACTTCAGTACTATGGTGAATTTCACTTTGAAAAGAGTTACAAGAGTACATACATTCACTTAGGGATTATCCACACTTACCTTTTGTTGTGCTTTAAAACTCCAGGTCTGAGTTTCTTCTCTCTTTTTTGTCCCAAGCTTTCCCTTTGAAAACTCGTTCTTTAAAACTGAATCAGAGCAAACATCAGTTTGGGAGTTCTGCACTCAGACACTGAACTTTAAAGGGTGGACAGTGCTTGGTCATGGCAAACACTTCTGATCTTCTGTATCAAGAAAATCACCCCTTCCTTCCTTCCTTCCTTCCTTCCTTCCTTCCTTCCTTCCTTCCTTCCTTCCGGGAACAATGAGTTGCAATAAATAAAAATAGCCACATATTACAAATAACAACATAAGGAATTCCTGCTCAGTTATAAACATACACTTATAGTCAGTAGTCTACAGATTTTTTTAAAAAAATATCTGAACAGTTTTCCATTGAGAAGGAAAGGGAAAGTACATGTTTTCATTCTGTTAGCTTTTCATCCAAACTTTTCACTAAGCATTCTCAATGAACTAATATCACAGTACTTTAGATCATGAGGTACAAAGACAATTCCAACTTTGCACCTAACCCAAAGCAGTGTTTCTTTGGGGGAGTCTTGAGCAGACAACCTTTTATGTAAGACCATGTTGCTCAATGTTTGATTTGCAGCATCTCCTCTCTAGCTCAAAAGAGGTCCCACCCTGCTCTGATAGCTGAGATCCTACGATAAGGTGGCATGGATGAACCCAGGGTGTTCTGCAGACAAGGTTGTAGAATACCACAGAGATATAGGTACATCCTAAGTTACAAGAAAAGGAGCAGCACCAGTGACTTCCAGATCTCACCCAAGATCCAGAAACATGGAAGGAAGTGCAGGCTGCATTGCTTACTTTTCTTCATGTTCCCCTTAAACATCTGAAGTAGCTCTGCTTACTTAGATGGTCATGCCAACAGGACTTCTTAATAACCTTTTAATGCTTTCTTAACCAGGCAAGCTCTTCTGTTAAACGTCATGGGAACAAAGCAGCTCCTGAAGTTGGCCCACCAGATACAGAACCTCGAGGCCTTCATCCACCTTTCAACTGCCTATGCATACTGTAATCGGAGTTACATAGATGAAGTCATTTATCCTCCTCCTATGGATCCCCAGAAACTTTTTGATCTTGTAGAGTAAGTGATGGAAATAAACTTCTCTCCTGCTGATGTAAACATGATTTTGGAGCACTAAGTGCTTCTTCCTTAGGGTTAGGGTTAGGGTTAGCCACTCTGTTGTGGTGCTATCCCACCTACCAGTTGTGCAGGCTTTTCTCATCTTCATCACCTCCCTCCCTCCGTGATTAAGTGGGAAAGCTTTCCCAAAAAGATAACCAATGTGCAGATCACCAGCTACCTTGATCACTTTCCAAGCTGATATTTGCCAAAGAATGTAAATGTAGAGATGAGGAAACTATGAACATAAGGAGAGGCCTGCTGGATCAGGCCAATGACTCATCTGTTTCCAATCTTGTCACAGGGAAACAGGAAACATTTGTGGGCAGCATGGCAAGTTCTTAGCCCCCCCCCCAGCACTTCCCCCCACAACTCCTTCAGTCTATTTCCCCAGTTAGCTTCAAGACAGGCAAGAGGCTCAGCAGGAGGCCAGGGGGGATGGCCAGGAGGAGAGGTGAGTTAAGGAGCTCTGCTGCCCACACCACATCTCTCCTCCGAAGCTCCCCTATCACTGTATTCATCAAGTATGGGGTTGGGAATCCATCTTTACGAGCATTTGCAGTTCTGGTGCAAAAAAGTATTTTAAGTGTAACACCAAGAAGCAGCTTTCTGGTGTGAATGTGAACTTCTGCATTGCCTGCCATTCTGCTTGGAGACATTCTGCCTGCTTTGCCAGGGTATGCCAGGCTACCTTTATGTCCTGTGCTGCTCTTTTGCCTCAGCATACCCTTTAAAGCTGATTGTCCTGAGCATTAGATTAAGAAAAACCTCTTTGGATATGGCAGATTACTTGTTACCCTGGCTGCTCTGAGGCCCTCAGATGTTGTGACTTCTGATTTGCAGAGATTAATTGTCGCACTTCATTAACAAGGAAGCCAGCAAAGGGGAACATGTTGTTGTTGTTTAGTCGTTTAGTCGTGTCCGACTCTTCGTGACCCCATGGACCAGAGAACGCCAGGCACCTCTGTCCTCCACTGCCTCCCGCAGTTTGGTCAAACTCATGCTGGTAACCTCAAAAACACTATCCAACCATCTCGTCCTCTGCCGTCCCCTTCTCCTTGTGCCCTCCATCTTTCCCAACATCAGGGTCTTCTCCAGGGAGTCTTCTCTTCTCATGAGGTGGCCAAAGTACTGGAGCCTCAGCTTCACAATCTGTCCTTCCAGTGAGCACTCAGGGTTGATTTCCTTCAGTATGGAGAGGTTTGATCTTCTTGCAGTCCATGGGACTCTCAAGAGTCTCCTCCAGCACCATAATTCAAAAGCATCAATTATTCGGCGATCAGCCTTCTTTATGGTCCAGCTCTCACTTCCATACATCACTACAGGGAAAACCATGGCATTAACTATACGGACCTTCGTTGGCAAGGTGATTTCTCTGCTTTTTAAGATGCTGTCTACATTTGCCATCACCTTTCTCCCAAGGAGCAGGCGTCTTTTAATTTCGTGACTGCTATCACCATCTGCAGTGTTCATGGAGCCCAAGAAAGTAAAATATCTCACTGCCTCCATTTCTTCCCCTTCTATTTGCCAGGAGGTGATGGGACCAGTGGCCATGATCTTGGTTTTTTTGATGTTGAGCTTCAGACCATATTTTGCGCTCTCCTCTTTCACCCTCATTAAAGGGTTCTTTAATTCCTCCTCACTTTTTGCCATCAAGGTTGTGTCATCTGCATATCTGAGGTTGTTGATATTTCTTCCGGCAATCTTAATTCCGGCTAGGGATTCATCCAGCCCAGCCTTTCGCATGATGAATTCTGCATATAAGTTAAATAAGCAGGGAGACAAAATACAGCCTTGTCGTACTCCTTTCCCAATTTTGAACCAATCAGTTGTTCCATATCCAGTTCTAACTGTAGCTTCTTGTCCCACATAGAGATTTCTCAGGAGACAGATGAGGTGATCTGGCACTCCCATTTCTTTAGGGGAAATGGGAACATGGCTGCCTTTAAATAAAATTGTATCCACATCAGGAGTTAATGCTGAATTCCATATTAAAAGGAACTAGAGAAAAATGTTTGCATCCGAGCCATCTAGCTTTCCTGGTTGTAGACTGTCAATAATATAAGTTCAAGTAATAACTAGGGTTGCTACCTTTTTAGAGGCCCTGTCCCTCCCTGTGCCATTTGATTTTCCTGGCTTGGTATAAAAAGTGATGTGGAAAGATTTATTTGTTTCCTTTCTGTGGCTGGGGTGGGGGGAGCACTAAGCAGGGAAGAGGGAGATTGGATTTAGTAGGTAAGGTGGCCAGATACAAGAAGGAAAAAGACTCTGTACTTTTAATATTGCATAGAAGAGGAAATTTCAGTAGCTGCTACACAGGGCTGTATCTTTTCAAATTCTTTTTTCTGTACCAGAGGTTTTCAACCTTTTTGAGTCCATGTCTCCCTTGACCAACTACATTCTTCCTGTGCCTCCCCTGTGGGATACCTGGTAAAAACTTGTTTTATTTCATCATTTAGCAGTTTGGCCTTTAAATAAAAAAGATTTAAAATTTAAGCAGCAGAGCTTTGAATAGGCTTTTAAAAATATGGCCCATCCATTCCCCTACTAAATGCTGTTTTTGTAAGTTTTGTAAGACTAGACCCATCTTTTCCCCTCTTGTTACTTGCAACCCTCACTCTGCTTCCCCCACCACAAATTCCTCTCTCTACCTTCCCATGTCATCGCTTATAATCTCCCAGACCGAACAAAAGGGTCTCCATCTTGGATGCATTCAAGTTACAAGAAAGGAGATTCTGACTAAACATCAGGAATAACTTTCTGACAGTAAGAGCTGTTTGACTTCTGCGAGAAGTGGTAGAATCTCCTTCCTTGGAGGTTTTGAAGCAGAGGTTGGACAGCCATTTGTCTTGGATGTTACATTTAAGACCCTTGCAGTTTAGGAGGCTGGACTGGATGACCCTTGAGGTCAGGGGTGCCAGCTTGAATTGGGGGCCACAGGTAAGCCCCGTGCCACATAATCACATGATGCATGCACACCATTTGAAACCCAACCCATTAATAATAATAATAATAATAATAATAATAATAATAATAATAATTTGAATGGCAATGGCCATCAACTGGGGGGGTGCCCCCTCTAATCTTTCATTGGGGGTGAAGACCTCATGGCCCCTAAGAGTTGGCTCCTAAGTTGGCTCCTATGCTTGAGGTTTCTTCCAAATCTACAATTCCTTTTCTAGTAGGTGCGGGGGGGGGGGGGTCATGCAGCAGGAAAAGACTCCTACTCCTGCCTTCTTCCTGTGTTCTTTTAAATGTGTTTGTGGGAGGGGGGATTATGGGCTTGTTTTGTTCTTGTTCTTATTTTTATTTTTATCATGCATTTTGTATTTTTATTTTTTATTTTAGCCTGTGAACTGCCCTGAGATCTACGGATGAAGGGTGGTATACAAATTTAATGAATAATAGTAAGAATAATAATAGTAATAATAAAAGTAATATCTTAACTTGCAATGGGGAGTGCTGAAATCTTGTCCATTTTATATTGAATCTAATTCCCCTTTTCCTCCTTTGCATTGTTTCTTTTCATGGCTATATTTCAATGGGTGGTTGTTGTTTTTTTATTATCCTGTTAGGGGGATGGATGAGTCCCTCATTCAAGAGATCACACCCAAACTGATTGGGGATTGGCCCAACACCTACACATTCACCAAATCCTTGACAGAGTACGTAATTCAGCAAGAGAAAGGTAATCTAAATACTGCCATCATTCGACCATCCATCGTGTGCTGCAGCTGGCAAGAACCTTTCCCCGTAAGCATGATTGCTCTTCCATTTCTGTTGAGTACTCTGAAAATTCCCACTGCAGCTGTTGCTTTGCTCCCAGCATTTTGTCTCTCTGGAAATTGTTGCTACAAATACATTTGCTAAAAATCTCAACGGCATCCATTCCTTGGGCTGTCTTGCTTCTTGGCAACGAGGGGAGGAAGGAATGAGAACCGTATGGATCCTGGACCATGGATTTCTTTTCCATACCCCTTTGGGGACATTCATTCCCAATTTTGTGTGGGGATGAATGCATCCTGCGGTGAATAAATAGCAATTTTTCATTACTCGTTAATGAAATACTGTGATTTACTAATACTGAAATAATATAGAAATACTAATACTGTGATTTACGTCTTGAGGTTATTCCCTAACACTATGCTTATTTGTACTTATTCCTATCATGCTTTTTGTATTACTGCTGTTTACTTAGAATGTGGTGAACTGCTTTGGGCAGAATCTTTTGGGCAAGTGGTGATTGCTAACATAAGCAGATGAGGATGGCTTTTCGCGGCACTTCACGTACCAGCACCTTTTCTTCTAAAAAACCAAAAAAAATAGTTTGGTTTTTTTAGTGAATTGGATTTAGGTGGTGGATTGATGAGTGCCTAAGTCACGTAGTCACCTTATCCCAGCATTGCCACAACCATCCTTTTTTAGAGAGATGTGTCCACTCATTCCACTTTTGCCTCTGGTAAATGAATTTTTGTATTTCTAAAATCTACAAAACCTATTTGACCAGTAGCTTGCTTAGACAAAATATGTGAATGTCACAGAATGCAAAACCTCTCCAAAACCATTTTCAACACTCTTAAAAAAGTGGTCTATGACCATGTTTATTTTTTTACCTTATTTTTAACCCACTTTTGTTTGCTGACTCACATCAATAAAAACCATCAATCTCAGGCAGGAAAAATGTGCACTAGGCTTCAGATTCACAGATTGGAATATGGGAAATGTGCTATGCATAATCTCAACTCTCCCCCCCCCCCCATAATAGAAACACAAAATTTCCCTCTCCATAATTGCTTTCCCTTATTTTTTTCTTTTCAGGGGTGGATTGATCAGTTCAATGGACCATGCATTTTCTTGATTGCGGTATGTGTCACCTAGTAGAATTCTTAGGTTCCTGAGATGCTGGACCAGGGCCTCAGTAATATGCAACCTCATATGTAACCTCTGATAATTAGTACTTAATGTCCTTAAGAAACAGAAGAAACAAACTCCTTGCAGGTGGAGTTTGTTGCATACTTTGAACAAACAATGAAGCAGCAACTATTGGTGCAAATCACTATTAGTAATAGTAGTAAAATTCACTACTAAGTAGTAGTAGTAAAATTTATATACAGGGGAGGTCTTTGTAGCCTCTCTTATTTTCAGTTAAAGACAGGCCAGAAAGCAAGCCTTGCCTGTTGCCAGTTATTCCCCACCCCCTTTAAATTGGTTGATTGGTTGGTTTTTGCTGCTTGGGAAAGCAGTGGCGAGAATGAGGAGAGGGTGGCCATACTTCATGTGGGTCTTTTTTGCTTTCCTCAAGAATATGCGCCCACTGTGTGGGTGCACAGTTCCTTTGCATGTACTCATGGATGATTTGGAAAACCAAAACAAAATCAGAATGATTTTGGCAAAGATAATTTGCCCATAACTATCACCTTTCAAGTGATGAAAGTAGTTCTCCATTTTACTGAAATCTCGATCCAATTTCAGGTGCATTATCTCTGGGCAATGAAATTATACCACAAAATTTGCTAACTAGCCCCTTCTCCATCCCACAGACTGGAAAGGGGATTGCACGGATTGTAAAATGCAACAAAGATGCAGTTGCAGATATCATTCCAGTAGATATTGCCATCAATTTGATCCTTGCTGCTGGATGGTACACTGCAGTTCAGAGGTAGGACTGGTGTTTTGTGATGGACGTACATGGGCAAATAGGTTACTGAGATTCCCCTTCTTTCTTTATCTCTTCTTTCTTGTTTTTCTTTTTCTTTTTTTGGATTTGATCTTTTATATGATCTCTTTGATGATCTTTGACTTTGGATGGCTCTCGATTAGTACTAACTAGATGTATATGTCTTAACATCTAAACAATTATATTTTGAAAGATGAAGACTTGTACAGAGAGCTGACAGAGAGAAAAGGAAGGGGCCTGTATGAAAGAGGTTTTCTCAGGGTGTGAAACGGAGGAAGAGGAAGCTCTCCCAGGTGGGAGGTGAAGCTATATTTAAACTTTTGTGTCTTCTGAATATCCTATGAGGTTTATTAATGTGCTGTATTTTCTTTTTATCGTTAGTTCTTTCTGTCTGATTTTCTATTATTCTATTATTTTCTATTATTATTCCCTTTATTTTAGTTGGAATTTTATGGTTTATTAGGTTGAAAGCCTTTAATAAAATAGTTGTTTTTTTAAAGGACTGATGTTATGAATATGCATTCTAGTTTCTACCTTCCCTTGTAGCTATGCTGGGGTATGCATTTTGTGTAGCTAGCTTGCTTATGGTATCACCACCACCACATTTGAATATGAACATGTGCAGATTCAAACTTCTCATTCATTCAGTCAGTCATTTTTAAATGTATATCTCAGCCTTCCTGCCAGAGGAGTCCAGGGCGGTCAACACATCAGCCTTTAAACAGTACAATGCAAATAAAATGACATCATACAAAAAAAGCAAGCGAAAGAATTACAAAATTTAAAGGGGAAGAAGAGAGACCTAATCAGCTGTTCTTTAGCACTGGGCAGAATAGTCATTGTGGGATGAGATCTGCAAATAAAGCCTCATTACTCAGAGCCAGGTTTCTAATTTGAGACATTTATTAGATTATTCAAGCGTAAAATGTGTGAGAAATACTCGGTTGCACAGAAATAAAAAATGAGCAATATTTTCTGTCTAGTCCACCCACAGGCCACACACATGAGTCATGGCTCATGCCCTTCATTGCTTTTGCCTGGGTGGAAAGTGTCTTTGAATTGCAATTATGCTTCTTGGTCACTTGGATGGAGGGTGTGTGTGTGTAGAAACCTCTGGTTTTACTACATTTTAAGCTATTGTACCAAAGTAAGAGCCATGTCCATTGCATCAGGTGTGGAATGGCATCAACCCCAGCAGAGATGTGCAACATGACTAATTTCTGCATGAGTCACTGCTCTGGGCTGGGCTCCTCCTAAGCTGCAAGATTGGTGATTTATACAGAAGTGCATGGGTATTTGCTTTTTAAAAGTAAACCTTTGGGATGTAAAAGTTCCTCTAATTTTAAACCTCCCTTTTTAATTCAGGAAAGAAGCATGACTACTCAGCTGTTAGAAATTTAGGATATTTAGGATGATAGCCATTCTAAACAAAACAATACTGTGTTTTGTTTTATTTCTCCATTTCATTCTTTCCCTCCTTGCTTATTTTTCAGGCCCAAGTCACTGTTGGTATACAATTGTATAACAAGTAACATCAGCCCATTTTCCTGGGGAGAAATACGTAAGTTTATTTTTTAAAGTGCAAGGTGGATTCCATGAAAATCACAGGTTTCAGACATGGCACATATTTGGTGGATTTTGCCAATGCAGTCCTGAAAGCTTGCCCTGGTACATCCACAGATAAAGGCTGTGAATTATCAGGGTAATTATTAATTACCCTGATTAACCCTGTGGCCTTCTGCCTTCTATTAAATTAAAAACCCCAATGTTTTGGCAACTTGAAATTTTATTTTGTGCTACATTTCTTGTTCCATTGACTCCAGAACACTCACCTACAGCACAGTCACAAACCAGTGGTGAGAGAGAATATAAAGTCCAAAATATATTATGGGTTCCCATTACCATAGGGGCAGGTGATATTATCTGGTCCTGCATCCATTCCCCCATTTTGTAAGCAGTTCACACCAGTGATACCAAACAAGCCAAGCCCACTGGAAGGACTCTCCTGAGGCAGTGGTGGGATGGTGTCATGACCGCCTTCTTAGAGAACAAGGCAATGACTTTGGAGGAAGCATCAGAAGGCGAGAGGGAATTGCCCTCAGAGCTTGCCTTGGAAGACCCTCGTGCTCTGAAACATCAGATACAGAAAGAGTCCATTCTGCCAGCACCTCTGTGGCCTGAGGAGGTTGCATTGCTGACCTTTGGTTCTTGAGGGCTCCAGTGCAGAAGCTCCAGTGTAGCCACTGACTGTTAAATTGACCGATTCTATGAAGACTTACAACACCTTCTAGAAATGACACCAAAGAAGGATGTTCTTCTCATTATAGGGGATTGGAATGCTAAAGTACGGAGTCAAGAGATAAAAGGAACAACTGGTAAGTTTGGCCTTGGAGTTCAAAATGAAGCAGGACAAAGGCTAATAGAGTTTTGTCAAGAAAACAAGCTGGTCATCACAAACATTCTTTTCCAACAACACAAGAGCAGATGGGCAGTATCAAAATCTGATTGATTCTACTCTCTGCAGCCAAAGACGGAGAAGCTCTGTGCAGTCAGCAAAAACAAGACCTGGAGCTGACTGTGGCTTAGATCATCAGCTTCTTATATTCAAGCTTAAACTGAGGAAAGTAGGGAAAACTACTGGGCCAGTAAGCTACAATCTAAATCAAATCACAGTAGAAGTGAGGAACAGTTTTAAGGATTTAGATTTGGTGGACTGAAAAACTATGGATGGAGACTTACAGGAGGCAGCAACGAAAACCATCCCAATGAAAAGGAAATGCAAGAAAGCAAAATGGCTGTCCAACGAGGCCTTACAAATAGCAGGGGACAGAATACAAACAAAATGCAAGGGAGATAGTGAAAGATACAGTGAATTGAATGCAGATTTCTAAAGAATAGCAAGGAGAGACAAAAGGGCTTGTTTAACAAGCAATGCAAAGAAATATATATAGGAAAACAATAGAATGGGGGAAACCAGAGATCTGTTCAAGAAAATTGGAGATATGAAAGGAATATTTCGTGCAAAGGACAAAAGTGGTAAGGACCTAACAGAAGCAGAAGACATCAAGAAGAGGTGGAATTATACCAGAAAGATATGGATGTCTTGTACACCCCAGGTAGTATGGTTGCTGACCAGACATCCTGGAAAGTGAAGTCAAATGGGCCATAGAAAGCACTGCTAATAACAAGGCCAGTGGAAGTGATGACAGCTGAACTATTTAAAATTTTAAAAGATGATGCTGTTAAGGTGCTACACTCAATATGTCAGCAAGTTTGGAAAACTCAGCAGTGGCCAGAGGATTGGAGAAGATCAGTCTGCATCCCAATCCCAAAGAATGCTCCAACTACTGCACAATTGTGCTCATTTCACACGCTAGCAAGGTTATGCTTAAAATTCTACAAGCGGTATGTGGACCGAGAACTCCCAGAAGTGCATTTCAAAGGGGCAGAGGAACCAGGGACCAATTGCAAACATGCGCTGGGTTATGGAGAAAGCTAGAGAAAAACATCTACTTCTGCTTCATAACTGTGTCAACCACAGCAAACTATAGCAAGTTCTTAAAGAAATGGGACTGCCATCTGTCTCCTAAGAAATCTCTATGTGGGACAAGAAGCTACAGTTAGAACTGGATATAGAACAACTGATTGGTTCAAAATTGGGAAAGGAGTACGACAAGGCTGTATATTGTCTCCGTGCTTATTTAACATATGCAGAATTCATCATGTGAAAGGCTGGACTGTATGAATCCCAAGCCGGAATTAAGATTGCCAGAAGAAATATCAACAACCTCGGATATGCAGATGACACATCTTTGATGGCAGAAAGTGAGGAGGAATTAAAGAACCTCTTAATGAGGGTGAAAGAGCAAAATATGGTCTGAAGCTCAACATAAAAAAAACGAAGATTGGTCCCACTGGTCCCATCACTTCTTAGCAAATAGAAGGAGAGGAAATTGAGTCAGTAAGAGATTTTACTTTCTTGGGCTCCATGATCACTGCAGATGGTGACAGCAGTCACAAAATTAAAAGATGCCTACTTCTTGGGAGAAAAGCAATGACAAACATAAACAGCATCTTAAAAAGTAGAGACATCACCTTGCCGACAAAGGTCCGTAAAGTTAAAGCTATGGTTTTCCCAGTAGTGATGTATGGACATGAGAGTTGGACCATAAAGAAGGCTGATTCCCGAAAAATTGATGCTTTTGAATTATGGTGCTGGAGGAGACTCTTGAGAGTCCCATGGACTGCAAGAAGATCAAACCTATCCATTCTTAAGGAAATCAGCCCTGAGTGCTCACTGGAAGGACAGATCCTGAAGCTGAGGCTCCAATACCTTGGCCACCTCATGAGAAGAGAAGACACCGTGGAAAAACCCTGATGTTGGGAAAGATTTAGGGCACAAGGAGAAGGGGACGACAGAGGACGAGATGGTTGGACAGTGTTCTCAAAGCTACCAACATGAGTTTGACCAAACTGCAGGAGGCAGAGGAAGACAGGAGAGCCTGGCGTGCTCTGGTCCATGGGGTCACGAAGAAGGGGACACAACTAAACGACTAAACAACAACATCCATGGCTTAACCCTTCCTCTGCTCATCATTTTTTCTCTACGTTGCCTCTCGGTTATTGTTCTTGTTTGTCAGATCTTATCCTTCCTGAGGTCTGAAACAATTCTAGTGCTTATGTAATTATGCAATTCAGCTTCTGTACATTTCCTCTGCTCCACTCAGTAAGTCTCCTCCCTTGTTGTCTATTATGCACTAAGGACTTATTAAGGTCAGCAGGAATTCTGTATGGAGATGAAATGCAGAGTATGCAGTTGAAATGAACACTGTGCATTGAAAAGCAGCAGCAGGGGAACAGAATAGAATCAAGGTCCTTTGGCAAAACTGCTCCGAAGCTATTTCACACAGTGACTTATGTCAGTTGGCATTAGAGTCCATGTGGCTAAAACCACTGAAATGTAAGAATCTTAGAAGATTTAATGTTTTGTGAATTGAAGTCTTAGGGTCCTGAAGCCTTAGGTTCCACTGAAGCTATATGCTCTGGGAAAATGTGATGTGGGGATTTTTAAGTGTCCTTAAGGTAGTTTATCCCTAAGGGGGATAGTGTAAATCAGCAGTTACAGATACAAGTAGTTCTGTGAGTAGTAGTGCCAGGAAGGGCTCAACAACTCAGCCAAAAGTTAATCTCCTGGATCGCCAGACAGCCTTTCCTCCTCTAGACAGAATTTCTAATTCCCCTCTATCATTGCTTTCACTGAAAGAGTAAAGAGGGCAGGAATATCCCTTGGGTCTTATCATCATCTTCCTGTTCAAGGCAGAGTGAAAGGTAAAAGGTAAAGGGACCCCTGACAGTTAAGTCCAGTCGCAAACGACTCTGGGGTTGCAGCGCTCATCTCACTTTACAGGCTGAGGGAGCCGGCATTTGTCTGCTTCCACAGACAGTTTTCCAGATCATGTGGCCAGCATGACTAAGCAGTTTACCTTCCCCGCTGGAAGCACTGCATGCTTTCGAACTGCTAGGTTGGCAGGAGCTGGGAACAAATGGTGGGAGCTCACCCTGTCGCGGGGCCTCAAACTGCCAACATTCTGATTGGCAAGTCCAACCGGCACAGTGGTTTAAACGACAGTGCCACCCGCGTCCCTTGAATGAAAGGTAGAAACACATTATTTCTTGTGGATGTTTTAAGAGGGGGGAAATGCACGCTAGCTGACGTTACGTCGAAATAATCAGAGAGATGGCTCTCTATTTGTAATCCTATTAACTTTCTTAGGTATGTAGACAAAGGATGGAATGAATCCTACTGCAAAAGATCTCTCACTTTCCCAGATGGGTGCAAAAGTTTGCAGAGTGCAAAAGTTAATTGCAGCCTTTTCTCATTGCTTTTCTGTAATCAAACAATACTAAATTAATTCAGGCCTATCTGTATGCTCTTGCAAGTATGACTTCAATTCTCTTTTGATAAAAGCAAAAACAACAACCGTGTCCCCTGTTATTTTACAGGCGATATTGCCATGGACATATTGGAGAGGATTCCCCTGGAGAAAGCCTTCAGAATCCCTAATGCTTGCATGACCCAAAACGACTTTACATATGAGTATTGGAGAACTGTTAGTCACAAGTTCCCCGCCTTTCTCTATGATTTGTATTTAAGGCTAACTGGAAGGAAGCCAAGGTGAGGGAAAACTGCTAAACGGTTAAACAGGCAGTGACCATTTTAGGTGCATCTAATATGTGTGTAGCCATGACCATGTGCATCGCATCGAACCTGGAAGGGACATGAAAACGTCACAAAAAGGGGCGGGACTGGGCAGGGCTGAATGGGTTGTTTGCAGGGTTTTCTAATGCCATTTCAGATATATGCAATTTCACTTAAATGTGTGGTGCCTTGGAACATAACCCCTGTACGGGCAACAACCAATTGGTGTTTGACCATGAACACAAGCATTGCAGCAACCCAGAAGTGGCCAGGAAACAAAGTGTGTGGGGGTGTAACGGGCAGCCCATTCCCCAAACGGCCATTGCCTGTATTGTCAAGCACTGTAGGGAATTTGACTTGCTATATACATGAACGAAAAGAAAAAAGCAACCTTGTTGTCTGTTGTTCTTTCTTTATTGCTGTTAATGAGTTCAGCACTGAAGCAACAGTGGAACCACCCAGAGAGGGCGTGTGTAGGATCTAGACAGCTTGTTCTGGTCATTACATCTACGTGTGTGTGTGTGTGTGTGTGTGTGTGTAAAGAGCAGCAAGGAAAAAGTTGCACCAGTTTATAGATATTTGTCAAGATTATCTTGGAAAACATAACTATTAAAAATAATAGGCAGCTTCTAAAAAGGCAGTTGAAAAATCCTTAAAGTGGATTTTTTAAGCTTGTTCAAATTTTGTGTCTGCACCCAGTGTTACAAGCAGATATGCTGAAGACATTGATTTCAATAGAATTTTAGTAAATGTCGTCTGTAGTCACGAGGACCCAAAGAACTATTTTTATACTCAAAGTCTTGGGTTTCCCTGTAGGATTTCTTTTTTCACTCCCTACCTTCTCAAACTGCATTCAGAAGTTATCTCCACTTAAGAAGAGGGTTGCCATTTTGCATGGAGGCAAAACCCAAGTTCAAGGATTTCTTAAGTGCACATAATTAGTTGCACTGCTCTTTGGATCCTGGCCATAGCTCATATTCCAACACAAAAGTTGTGCACACTGATTTAATTTCTATGGGCTTAAAGATCCTCAACTCTGTGTTGAATTGTATCCTACATTTTTAGTATTAAAGGTGAAAAAAAATGACACTGCTAGAAACTTTGCTAACAGAAAATGTAAATCAAACCTTTAACAATGCAAAAAATTTTTTTGAAAAAAAACACAAACCTGAAAAATAGTTCCATATTAGTTGCCCACCCTCTTGATGGGCAAGAAAACGTTTGTGAAAGTTCGGCCGGATTTCAGATTGCACTCAAATCCCTGAGTAAAGATCAGTTTTCTGTAGCTCTTGCTTATGGTCTTTTCCTGCTTCCTCATGTTCTCTTTGGCTGCTGCATCTTCTAACCTTTCTGTCTCCTCTCCCTCTTCTTTGACCTGTTCATTTCCCAGGCCCAACCCCTTTGTATTTTCTTTTCCCATTCCTCTGTAACATTGGAGCAGCTCAGCCAATCACTGGCAGTGATAGCCATCTCAAAAATCTCTAGCTGCATTACAATTGTTGTCATGTCCACCTCTTTGTGACCCCCTGGACCAGAGTACACCAGGCACTCCTGTCTTTCACTGCTTCCCACAGTTCGGTCAAACTCATGTTGGTAGCTTTGAGAACACTTGTCCAACCATCTCTTCCTCTGTCTTCCCCTTCTCCTTCAGGGTCTTTTCCGGGGTGTCTTCTCTTCTCATGAGGTGGCCAAAGTATTGGAGCCTCAGCTTCAGGATCTGTCCTTCCAATGAGCACTCATGGATAGGTTTGATCTTCTTGCAGTCCATGGGATTCTCAAGAGTCTCCTCCAGCACCATAATTCAAAAGCATCAATTCTTCGGCGATCAGCCTTCTTTTAAGGTCCAGCTCTCACTTCCATACAGAACTACACATACCATAACTGCTGCCAGAGGAAAACGGAAGGCAAGTTAAGAATGGAAGGCCTGCCAGTCAGATGGTTGGTTTCTTCAAAGAATATTTAAGAGGCTGCAGAATGTGTGAATAAACTCATTCCCTGTGCTTCTGATAATCATTTTCAAAATTTGATCTGGAGTAGCCGATCTCTTCAGAGGGCTTTAAATTCTTGCATGGCTATGTGGATTGTGAACCAACTGTGGTAATCCCATCCATTTTGGATGGGATCTCTGTTCTGTCTTTCAGAATGATGAAGATGTACAACCGCCTCCACGAGTACATGATGCTCTTTGATTTCTTTTCCAGCCGTTCCTGGGAATGGAAATCAGACAATATGAGCATGTTACTGAACCATCTTAGTCCAAAAGATAAGAAAGTAAGCATTGTTCTAATCCAAAATATCTTTACAGATTCCCATCAAGGTAACAATTGTTTCCTGTGGCCTAAAAGAAAAACATCAAATTTCTACTAAGTATGCCCCCAAATTCCACTACAACCAAAATCTTGGTTGGTTTCAGGATGGGTTGGATTGATTTTCAAAACAATGATTTGACCATTTTTTATTGAATCCATCATTGGTATAATAACAGGTGACGCCTAGGATAGTTTATGAACGACATGCTTGCCTTTATGTCTATGCTTGGAGGCTGTGGGGTTCATTCAGTCTAGATTTTGGGGTGAACCAGAACCAACTTGGATCTGAGCAATACAAACTGGACTTGAAATAAGAAATTCAAACTTGATACTGTTAGTATCAAGTGTCACACAAGTGTCACACACATTTTCCTGTGAGTAAGCACTATTGAGCACAGTGCATGCATAGGATTGTGCTGTTAATCTGCCACTCGCCCAGGCCATGGTTGGGGAAGAAAAATCAGGTGTCCATGTGATATGTATGTATGTCCAGTTCACAAAATCGGGGGATAACCATATGTTGTGTAGATGAGTTGTCTTCATTTTTGCAGCAGTCACGTTTATTGCCCCCTATGCCAGTGGTCTATAAGTATTTGATGCTTAATTCTTGGTTTTCTTCCATTCCAAATAAATCTAGCAATGTCTTTCCTCCAGCTTTTAAAGCATTTCATTCCTCCCAATATTGGAATGGTTTGGAACAGCAAAATCATTTTTGGTAAAATGTTCATTTTTACTGAAATCCTGCCCCAAAGGGAGAGGTGTAGTTTGTTCCAAATTTCCATTTATATTTTTTTAATCTCATGCCAAGTTTTTATATAGTTATCCTGGTACAAATTGATGCATTTTATCAATATCCAAATTCCCAAATATTTTACTTTATTTTTAATCTCTAAACCTGTAATTTTTTGTTAGTCCTTTATCTCCTCAGATCTCATATTTTTAACTAATATGTTAGGTTTTTTTAAGTTTCTGCCAATCTTCCGAATTTGTTAATTTTTTCTCTAATTTGTTGAGGGTTTTCAGTTGTTACTATGAAATCATCTGCAAATGCTCTGATTTTGCGGAAAAAAGCATGCAAATTCCCATACCAGATTTCTTGGATTTATTATTATTATTATTATTATTATTATTATTATTATTATTATTGCACTAAAGTCACCTCCTTTGTCAGGGGAGGTCACCACTTTGACGGCGGCGCACGGTGGGGTGACTGTGCGCGTGCTCACAGAGAGGGCTCTGAGTGCCATCTCTAGCGCACGTGCCACAGGTTCACCACCACTGCCCTGTGCCATGCCAGCCTTGCTTACTTGCAGGAACCTATAAAAGTTCAGGCCTTTTTTAACCCCTTATCTGGTTGCCTTATTTCTTTCCCCACTCTCCGGGCTGCACCACTTGCTCAAGCCACACAAATAACGTGACATTTGTTTTTTTTCCCCTCCTAATTCCAGTTGTTCTTATTTGATGTCCGCCAGTTGAATTGGTCAGCATACATAGAATGTTTCTGTCTAGGAGCTAAGATGCATGTGCTGAATGAAGATTTGGCTGGCATTCCTGCAGCAAAGGAGCATTTACGAAAGTAAGGCATTCATGTATACTTTTAGTATACAGAACAGGACATTTTACTCACAGAGTAAAATTCCATTTGAAATAGCTAGAAGTATTTGAGATATTGTAAATGGTTCTTCGGTAAAAGTTTTTTTTTTTAATTTGTGGATCCCCCCACAAAAAAACAATTAAATCAAATTAAGTTGAAGAAAAATACAGTCTGAAATTTTGATGCCAACAATGTTTCTTTTCTGGGAGCAACCTGAAAAATGTAGCTGATCTACTTGCTGCACTATTTCTCTTTCTCTCTTTCTCTCTCATCATGGAGTCTACAAAGTCTATAGCTACTTATTTTGCAAAACTTAAACATAACCCATAATGTTTATATGTTATATGTTATCCAGTTGGAGGCATCTTGGTTATTGACAGTTCATTTCACTTTTATAAAATAAATTAAGAGTGGTGTTTTTTTTATGTATACTATAAACAAGTTTTACAGCCTTAATCTTTTATTCCATCTTATTGCAAAGCTTCTGTTTTGCTTCTTATTGCTTCTTTTTTTTGTTCCCTAAATCTAATTTAGTGAGTCAATTAGGCCATTGCAGCAAATTCTCAAAGTCTCTCCATTGGGAATTTCATAGATGGGGCACCAGTCAGCTTCCACATCTTTGCAAAGAGTATTCTGGCTGCAGCCAGCATACAAGATGCCATCTCTTTATGTACTGATTTCACCAACTATTCCACATAAATTAGTAGAGAAAACACTGGGTGGAGGGCGATTGCATACCCTCAGATCATTTTAATGTGACATTTTATTTCTGCCAGTATTGAGTTGTCTTATCACAGTTCTACCACATGTGAAATGTCTCCCTGTGTACTTTTAGACATTTGTAATATGTAGTTGGGGGTTGTTTTAGTCATTATTTTTTTTGTATCTGGAATGATATACACCTACTCACAATTTTAAAGCAATTTCTCCTTATTCCCATATGTAAGGGAAATCTGTGAGCATTTTTCCAGATATTTTCCTAGATATTCAACAATATCTTTTCCCCAATATTTTCAGCCAATTTTATCATATAACCTTTCACTTCCTCTGGTTTTGTATCTTATTTGTTAAGTAGCTACCAATGTGTGCTTCTTGCTCAGTTATTTCTCTTATATGTAAGGAAGTTTTCAACACAAGATTGAACTTGAGAGAGCTTAAACCAAAGAGAATTTTTTCCTTGCAACTCAGCCTGGACTGCTGTGATCATAGTGCCCTGAAGAACCAAAACTTTTCTTTTGAAAAGGCTGCTCCCTTCTCCCAAACATGGTATCATTTGAAACCTGTGATAGTTTAGTATTTGCTAAAAAAAATTCACTCTCTTTTACTTCCCTGGTTTATTAGTTGCCTATAATTTATAGGATTTGTTTGAAGTTTTATCTAAGATTTCCTTTCTCATAGGGGAAGCAATATTCTTTGCATTGCTAGGCTAATAATTTACCAACCTGTTATCCCATTTGAAAGTATTCTGTTTGCTTGCTTTGGTTGTTGGTGTAGTTAATTTTTTATATCTATGTGCATCCATACAGTCTAATTGTTGTTCTTTCCTAAAAGATAATGATTTTTAACATTCTTTTTCTTTTTTGTAAAAGCTTTGTATCTCTCTTCTTTCTGCCAGGCTAAGAAACATTCAATATGTCATCAACACCACCCTGATTGTGTTCATCTGGCGCGTATTTATTGCAAGGTCGCAAATGGCACAAAACATGTGGTACTTTGTGGTACAGCTCTGCTACAAGTTCCTTAGCTACTTTAGAGTTTCCAGCACCCTCAGGCATTGAACATACCTGTCTGGTTATTGACTACCAGCTCTTGGAAGGACCTCCAGTCAACAATTGTGTGCGTGTTTGAGCTTCAAAGCAACAGAGTATCTCTCAGCTGCTGTGTCATTCAACATATTTCATTAAATACTCATAGCTTATTTTTTCCCTAGGTCTAGGGTCTACCAGGTTACATATCAAAGCCATAACTAAATATTTGGACACAGGTCATTTTAGAGCACTTACCCCTGCTGAAGGGATGTAGATTACCAAAGCTGCCCTATTTCACCTCGGATACAAAACACTATTTAATAACCCTCAGTCTCATCTCTCCCTATGCCCCAAATGAAATGTGAAAATATCTGATAAAACAAGAAATAGCTGACTAAGTGGAGGTATATTTTTCAAAACCCTTCATTAGATTAATTGAGAGCAAGTGGGGTTTAAATGTTTTGCTTTTGCATGGGGCTGCCTCACTTCAAAGATGTTTATAAAAGAGAAAATAAAATCAGCATGAGAGTCGTGGAAGGTTTCAGATTTTTCTCTCTTCTCATGGCACACAGATTTCAGTACGCTTTTTAAAATGCATGTCTTTCCCACAGACTTAACTGGTTTTATACATTTCTTCTTTTCCACGGGGAACACTGCAAATTGTATTAAGATAAAAAAACTATGGGCCCCTAAACCACAAAATACCCAACATGCTACAATTTCAATTATATTTTTTTTTTCATTTGTATGCCATAAAATGATGCATGACTAAAAAGTATGTCATTTTTCTTTTTTTCTTTTTTCTTTTGCAGAAGCCACCATAGTTAAGCTGATATATTTGATATATCAGATATATTTGAAGCATAAATCATCTCCATATAATATGGACCAATTCATTACAAAGTTCAAGGGCCTTCCCTCTCCATTTATATGGACAGTAACAATATGCAAACATTCCTTTTGGGTTCAGATATTACTTTTTCCAGAATAATAATAATAATAATAATAATAATTTTATTTATATCCCGCCCTCCCCAGCCGAAGCCGAACTCAAACTATGCTGATAAAATGAGATTATATCCCCTATTTGCAGAGCTATGGCAATTTAGACAGCTATGTGGAATGCAATTGCACAAATGTCAAAAGCTGTTGTGGATGTAACTCTTCACTCTTCCTTTTGCAATATGTTGCAACCCTTACAATGGCAATCATATTGCATTAGAGTTGACTAGCCTTTTGCTCAGTCTGAAGAAGCCCATTGTCAAGCCCAGGTCAGATATTGTGAAAGCCTCTGCATTAATGGCCTGGTAGCAAGTGTATAATGATTAAGGCCAAAATTAGAAATCCAAAATTAGAAATCCAAAGAGGAAAAGCTGGGAATGAAGAAGGCTACTTGAAAATTACAGTAGCACATCATGGTGTCGTCTTCAGTGGCATTCTCCCCTGCCCCCAATAGATTGGTTTTTGAGATTATATGTTTTAAGTGATGTGCTGTAACAGTGGAATGGATATTATTATTATTATTATTATTATTATTACTCCTGAAGACGATGCTGAAATGTATCTGGCTCTTGCAAGGTTCATTCACAGAACCTTTTAAAAGTTTCTAATTCCAGCCATGCTGCCTTCTCTTTTCTGTTGCTGCTAAACCTAAACATTACATTAAAACACGTGGAGGCAGCTACTGAAAATAGCAAAATTAATTTCCCTGAGATTTATGGCAACTTAGGTCCTTAGATCTGAGCTTTTTGAACTGTGTGTTGCGACATGTTAGTGTGTTGGCTGCAGTGTGCACTCCCAGGTCCAGGGGTGAGTTTAGGCTCCGGTTTGCTGGTAAAACAGAACTACTGTGCTTTGAAATGATTCAATGTCTAAAAAGTGTGTCACCAACATGAAAAGTTTGGAAAGTTCTGCCTTAGATTGTGGCTTTATGCATTTCCTTGTTCCACAGTAGCCGTCACAAGTGGTTGGTGGTGAAAACACGCAGCATAATTATCATGACACACAGGAGATGCTATTCTCTCTTTTTGCAGGAGGCAGAGAGGGGATATATTGGTGATGGCAGCAACCCTGTATATTCTAGCCCATAAGGCTGACTTGTACACTAGGAAATTCCTAGTCTCCATTTTTGATCTTGTCCTTAAGATTGTTAATGACATTACCAGGCAAGAGCAAAGGAAATGGGTGCAAGAAACTAGTTCATTTCCAACTTTCTGAGTGTGTTTCAAACATGATTTTCTAATGTGTGTTTCCTAAAGAAGGAAGAAGATTACTGTTCTGATTAAAAATCCTTTCCAGCTTGCCTCCAATGACTTATTCATTTGTAAGAAAGCAATGATTTATTCAATTGTAAGAAAGCAACTCATTTATGACAAATAGCCAGAGAACCTCCTCTCTGTTTTGTTAATTTTAAAAAAAGACAGGTTTGAAGCTGGGGCGGAGGAAGAGTCCCAGGGCAAAGATCAGACTACTGCTGCCCTAGCCCATGTTAGGGAGAACAGTGATTATTTTAAGACTCAGATAGCTAAGCTAAGTGGCCTGGAACGGGCTTTTCCCATTGTCATCACATTCAGCATAGCAAAGTAGGATGCTTTTTCTCATGACCCAAAGCTAAACAAAAAGAAATGACTGCAAGGTAATATTCACATCTAATGCAGTTTCTGCATATGACACAGAAAATATAGTGTCTTAAGGGGAATTCTAGTAATATTGCTTTGCAATATTTTTAGCAGTTTTATGTGCCTGGATTCTACAGCAACAGACAATAGTTACCACATAGAACTCAGAATACCATCTTGCTTGTATGTGCATGGGAGATGCAATCCAAAAATACCTGAAGAACCAACCATGGGGACCCATCCTGTATCCTATTGAAGTACAATTACCGTAATTCAGGCTTTTCCAAGATGTCAGATTTGCCTCTGTGAGATTCTAATAACAATCCTAGATGATCACAGAAAGGAAAGTTGCCTGGTAGTCTTAAATAATCCTGGAAGAGGGTAGAATAATTTTTTAAAAACTTTGGAACCTTGTTTAAAGGTTCCCACATCAACATCTGTCAAGTGTGCTGCAGAAGATGCTTGGGTATCCCCATTCCATTCAGAGAGGAAGGCTGGCCCCCTTTCACTCTGTGAAACTAAACATTGCAGCCGGCAAACAGTCTTTCCGACAAATCTGCCCATTATTCTTTTTTTCATTAAAGAACAGGGCTCCCTGGTACACAGCTTGAAATTAAATTGATTGATTTTGCTGCTGTCTGCACTGAAATTCACAAAAAGGATTAATTGGAGCTTAATATAGCAGAAGCACATTACATTCTCAGCAAATATGTTAGTAACTAGCCTGCTACATGGTGCTAAATCTGGGCAAAAACAAAGCTGAATCTTTCTTAGGACAATATACATACCATTAAACTATGATGTTTAACCAAATCAAGTTATTCCATCCCATTTTCTGTTTATAAATTGTGGCTTTTATATTTGTTATGTGAGAAACAACAATGCTTAGAATACTTTTTTCCATTTATGTATAATCATGTTGATAAAATGAAGCCACTCTGTAGCAGAATATGCATTCTCCCGCTATCCAAAATTTTGTAATATATTTCGCTATATATAAGACAACTCGCAGCAATTAAAGCTGCCAGTCAGGTGTGTGATTTTAAGGTGCTCTGTGGGCTCTTATCTTGAATGACTTGTCAAGGAAAGGGGTGTGAGAAATTAAACAAATATAGTAACCTGGAATTACTGTTATTTTCAACAATTAATAAACAATATTTTAAAAATATTGTCTCAAAGAAATACTGTACAGGGAAAGATCCTTCCTAAGCATGCCAAATATCCTATTTTCTTGTCTGGATCTCAGGAGGAAAAAAAAATGAACAGCAGAGATCTGGCAAACATGTACTTTGTGGTTCGAGGACCCGACCCCCGCAATGTGAAATGAATACGCAAGGACACGTGATATAAGGATTGATTACAGCAGTGAAAAGGTATTGGCTTAGGCATTGGATGTCTAAAACAAGGGGATTTATTCACCAGTAGGTGAATAAGTAGGAAAGTAGAAAATCAACAAGATTCCAGGCCCACACCAATGGCCCTCTGAAAAGGAGGGGTGAGGTTGCTCTTAAGGGGAATATCTCACTACTGGGAAAACTTCTACCAAACAAAGGAAACTTTGCCAAACAAAGAAAAGTAAATCTTTGCCCACAAGGTCAGCTCCATAAGGGTGCTTAAACAGACAAAAGACTGCAAATGGTCAAACTGCTGGTTAGTTAAACTGACAATGCAACTAGAGCTGCTGAACTGCCAGGTGCTTAAAGACAATTCCTAACAAATTGCCAGTCACTCAGAGAGCAATCAAGCCTGCCCCAGCAGTTGGGGGGGGGGGAACCTGTCTGGTAACTGTGATGACTCAGGCAAGAAGCAAAGGGAACTCTAAAAGGGTGGGGAGTGCTGGGAGGGAGGAGGGAGGAGAAGGAAAGCCTGGGGGGAGTTGGGGGTAAAATGAACACGCCGGGCAAGGAAAAGTTTAGAAGAAAAGGAAAAATAGCTGTCCTTTACAGTGAGCCAAAATGAAGTGGAAATATAAACCATGGGTTAGCCTGGACTTTTCAGTAAGGGTCTATAAGCCGCAACCTTTTTCGTTTGTTTGTTTGTTTAAAAGCGGTTTTCTTTAGGGACCCTGTACTGGCAAGTGTAGCCAATGACAAGAACCAGGCAAAGGTACACCTTCAAAGGTTCTAAACATATAAATGTACAATGCTGAGGAATGGTTGCCTGATCAGAAACACTGAATTGTCCGCCCCAAGCCCTGCCTTATTTCTTCCCCCAAATGCCAAGCGAAGAGGGGTGTGTGGCTTAGATAAAGTAAGAGGGGTGAGGTTTAAGTGCACAGTCTATTCTAAGCCCCGATATCATTTAAAATTTCAGAGGGGGCTCCCGATTTAAGTGGGACCAATGGAAGGGATGGCAGGGTAAATCAAACCCACACTAAAAGAGAAATCAACAAATGGCAGGCACAAACACACTCTGCCAGCACATACACACACGACTTAAAATTAGAGAGGAACAGGCAAGGGCAAGGGAGGGGGAAAACATACAAGCACCCTGGCCAACAAATTAAAATGTAAGGCAAATCCAGCCAGGCAATCGGACGGGCAAGGGCAATAGAGGGAAAAAATGTTCAATAAATTTATTGCTTTATTGTTTGGCGCCCAGCCACGCTCCCCTGCGAGTCTCTGCAGCTTCCGTTTACGCAGTGTGGCTTTGGAGTGGTCGTAAAGCAATTAGCAGAATTACACAGCGTCTGTGTGTGAAAGGGCAGTAAAAAAGTCCAGACGTTTCTTCTATCCTAATACCTCTTTATTGGGAAACAAAACAGCGTATTTACAATCCATAATAGCCATCAGTCTGTAGCTGCATTTTCTCTGCGTCCTTCTCTTAGCTTGCAGCTATGCAACAAAACTGCTTTCACTTTCCACTCAGCTCACAGCATTCCAAGCTGCTTTCGTCACATCCTGGCGTACTTCCCTTCTACGCGCCTCCTCTCAGGCTCGAGGCACAGAAGGTTAATGCTTCACTACACCCAACAACCCCCTCTTGTCTCGCGCATGAGGGGAGAATCGACCCTTGGTTGTCCCAAACCCAGACCTTCGCAAAACTCCCCATGTCTTTCGAAGGTGAGTGGCTTTGTGAACCCATCAGCTATAATAATAATAATAATAATAATTTATTATTTATACCCCGCCCATCTGGCTGAGTTTCCCCAGCCACTCTGGGCGGCTCAAGCTAGGTTCTTGGCAGAGGGACAATACTTCAGCGCAACTAACCCCTCTTGAACACTCTGACACACATTCCGAAAGCGAATGTCTAAGTGTTTAGTTCTCGCCTTGAACTGACCTGACTCTGCCAAACGCAGGCATGGTTGATTGTCCTCGAACACACGTATCGGTTGACAATCCACTTCTCAGAGTTCCTGTACTAAGCAAGCATAGAACTCTACTTCTCTGCACACCTCTGAAAGAGCACTAAACTCAGCCTCAGTGGATGAGAGCGCTATAAGACTTTGCTTCTTGGACCTCCATCCAACTACTGAGTTCCCAAACTTCACCACTAGGCCAGACACAGACTTGCGATCCTCAAGATTGGCCCAATCTGAGTCCACAAAGCAAGTCAGATTGACTTCTCCTTGTGCTGGCAACCTAAAACAAGTCTTTGGTTTCCTGCAAATACCTCAGAACTCTCTTGATGCCATTCCAGGCTTGCACACTAGGGTTTGAAGCTTTCCTGCTGAGCAGATTGACAGCAAAAGCTATATCAGGTCTGCTCCACTCGGACAAGTACAAAAAACTCCCTAGGGCTGACTGAAACACTTCAGTATTTTCGAACGCAGCGCGTTCTACTTGCTAGCTGTCCTTCACAAAACTAGTCTCCATAGGACTTCTCACTCCTGCACAATCACTCATCCTCATTTTCTGAAGCAATTGCTCGATTTTGCCTTTCTGGCTGAGCAAGAAACCTCCATCCTGTGCACGCTCAACACTGACACCTAGATAGGTTTTCACAGCACCAAGCTGTTTAAGCTTGAACCATTTACCTAACTCTTTGGAAAACTTCTCTGCCTGTTCATCCATCTCTGAAAAGAATAACAAGTCATCCACCCAAATCTGCAAATACTCTTGTGTTGCACCTGAACCTCTCAAATAAAAGCAACTATCCGCAACACTTCTCCTGAAACCTAGTTCTTCTAAGGCTTCATGCAGGCACATGTTCCAGTTTCTAGCAGATTGACGTAATCCATAGATGGATTTGTGCAATCTCCACACAACATCCTGTCTCAAGTTCTCAACCCCCAGAGAAGGAATCATGTATAGCTCCTCCTGGAGATCTGAGCACAAGCTAAAAGCGTTCTCAGAGTCTCCGCTCGTGACGTTGGTGAATACACCTCCGTGAAGTGTATTCACTTTCTCTGAGTGAATCCTCGAGCAACTAACCTGGCTTTATACTGTGGCTCTCCAACGTCAGTGGGTTTCAAGCGGTAAACCCACCTGCAACTTACAGCCTGCTTTCCTGGTGGCAACTTTGTGAGTGAGAACACACCTAGGTCTTTCATGGACTTCATCTCTTTGTCCATTGCCCTGTGCCACTTATCTGCTTCTTCCTCAGGTAAACTCTGAATATCCTCGAAGGATTCAGGTTCACATCTGGCTGAACCTACCCAGACGCTTGAAGCGTCGTACCAATCAGGAGGCCTCCTTGTCCTCACTGATCTCCTCAGTGTGAATCCTGGTGACCCTGCTGCTTCACTGGGTCCAACTACTTCCTCAACTACTTCCCCCAACTACTTCCTCAACTACTTCCTCAACTACTTCCTCAACTTCAGTGTCTTCCCCCTCTGACCTGCTGCGCCTCTTGGGCCTTACAGCTGGTCCAGCAGGTGAAGAAAGCTCACTCTTTGGCTCAAACTTGACACTTGCCTGAGGAGGTGTTCTAGGTTCCCCCCTCTGAGGGATCCTGAGTTGTCCCTGCCTTGGACTCTGCCTCTGTGGTGGACCCTGTTGCTCTGGACCATGGTCCCCAGCAACAAGTTCCTCTTCCTCCTCAACGTCTGAGTCATAGAACGGCTGTGGAATTACATCTGGATTAGCGTGCAGACGCTTCCAACCAGCTTGCTCACAGAACTCAGTGCTATTGCTGATAACCAACCTTGACTGGTTTCCACTTGGGTACGCAAACCGCCAGGCCTTTGAGCCAGGCTCATACCCTACATAGATCATTCTTTTAGATCTTGGCTCACCTTTCTTGTGTAGAGCCTTTGGAATAAGCACCCAAGCCTCACAACCAAACACACGAAGGTAGTGTACCTTGGGTTTCTTTCCATGCAACAAGAAATACGGGGTATTTCCTACACTAGAGTTGTACACTCTATTCTGTGTATGGACCACAAATCTCATAGCTTCAAACCAATATTTCTGGGGTAGCGCTGCATCCCACAGGATCGCAAACACAGCTTCCTGCACTGTCCTGTTCTTTCTCTCTGCGACCCCATTCTGTTGCAGAGAGTAAGGAGTGGTCAATCTGTGGCTAATCCCCTTCTCCCTAAAGAAATCCTGTAAAGCAGAACCAGTGAACTCGGAACCTCTATCACTTTGAAAGCCACGAATTCTGGTGGAAAAGGTTACCTCAACTGCAGTGATCCAATCCCTGATCATTTTAGCCACCTCCCCTTTAGTTTTCAGGGCAAAAGTCCAAGCAGATCTCGAGAAATCATCAATCAGGAGGAGAGAATACTTCGATCCTCCCAATGACTCAACTGACATGGGTCTACACAGATCTGCATGAATTAATTCAAAGGGTTGTGTGGTCTGCCTCTCTGACTTTGGATAGGAGCATGTCACAATTTTTGCCTGTTTACATCCATTGCAATCTAAAAATTTGTCACAAACATTAAATTTGCACCCTTGTGTCAACTCTGGTGCTTTCTGAAGGTATCTCCAATTCAAATGGGCGAAGCGTCGGTGCCAAATATGTGAACAACCATGGTGAGGCGCTACATTCACACATTGGCCCTTCGCTTCTTCGGTGTCGTCCTCTCCTGTAGAAAAAGGCACATTTACAGCAAACAAATTGCCTTTAGACTGCACTGTGTACACGTGTTTCCCATCCTTGGAAAACACATTTATTTATTTATTTTAACCTCTTTTGTTTTCCCCCGTTTCGGTGGCTTTCGTTTTCTTAATTTTTGATTCTATATACCTATATACCTATTTCCAATTATTCCCTTCAATTACGTTTTAAATAACCTTACAAGTTCAGGTCAATTACGTTTTCAAAAACCACAAATTAGGTTAGTATGTTAGTATAATTGTTTTAAAGACAAGAGAAAGTTGACCAAAATAAAGGAGAGTAGACAAAAGTCAGGTATAGTGTTCTTCTTTTGGATTCCAGGGAGGGTTCTATAGTCTTTCTGTATTCCTGTGTTTTCAGCCACTTGGTTGGCTTAATCCAGTTTCTAGGTGCTGTGCTGGATTTTTGCACTCCGATAGCTCTGGATCCAAGTTCCAATAAGTTCCTTACCGCAGTTTCTTCCAATTATTCACTCAAAATTGTTAAATCCCATTTACATTTCTAGAAACCTTTGGATTGTTGAATACTCAAATTGAGTTAGTATATTAGTATAGTTGTTATTAGAGACAGGACAGAGTTAAACAAGATAAGAGGGAGTAGACAAAAATCAAATATAGAGTCTTTCTTTTTTTATCCAGGAGGGGTTGTATAGTCTTTCTATATTCCTGTAATTTTCAACCACTTGTTGGCTTAATCCAGTTTTCAGGAGTTGTACTGAGTCTTTGCACACTGGTGACTCTAATTCCACGTTCCAGTAAGTCTCTTTCTGCAATTTCTATAGAGATATAATTATGTCCCCGAAGCCACTCTGCACCGGTTGTGGCCAACAGCAGACTGTAGTTAATCACCTTATGTCAGGGGCTCAGGAGCAGAGGCACAAGAAAGGGAGGAAATGGAGAGCGAGGAGGAGGAATCCGAAGGAAACGTAAGCGATGACAGTGGTCCGAGGTCTCTGAGTCTTTCCAGCGAATCGGAAGATTCACAGAAAGGGGCTCCCATGGTCAGAGCAAGGGGGGTGCCTAGGGGGACACCCCAGGAAGAAGGGGCCAGAGGGGACTCAGAGAGCAGCAGTTGGAAATCAGGACCAGCTTCCCCACCAGAGCGCAGTAGGGGGGAGGAGTCCCAGGTATCGGGATCAGGCTGCTCACCACCAGCGGGAGGAGATGAGTCAGGATTGGCCACGCCTCCATCGGAGAGCGGGGAAACGGTCAAGAGGAAGGTTGGAGGCTGGGCGCGCGCGCCAAGTTCAAATGTACCGGCGAGCGGCACAGTCGTTAGCCCGGATAGGGAGCCAGGTCCTAAAGCCCGCCGAAAGGAGGGACAGGAGTCAGGGGGGTCAGCGTCAGAAGAGTCCAGAAAGGAGGAGACCCAGGGGGGCAGAAGGACCCAGAGGAGAAAGGAGAGACGGAAGAGGTGGAGTAAGGCTAGAGTCTTAAATTGGTGTACAGGGGGTGGAGACTCATACGGAGCTTCGCCGATCTAGGTTCTAAGACGTAGAGCTGCACGCTGCGGCTTGGAAATGGAAACTGAACTTCAATAAAGACTTTTGTACATTATTACTGACTAGCGTTGGTCTTCTGTGAGCTGGGACCTAGAGGCAGCTCTGACACCTTATCATTCAACGTAAAAGGTTATAACCGGCAAATAAAGAAGCTTCCTGGATCAGATGTTGTTCAGGTAGTTTAAAGTCCTTCCATAACTAAAGGTATATAAATGAGGGTAAAAATATGTTGAATAAAATTTTAGTTAGGTTAAGTTAAATTGTCACCATAAAGAGGGAAGAAAGGGAAGAAGAGCAAGAAGGGCAAGTATTGAAGTATTGAAGTATTAAAGAAAAAATGGGGGGGCGGAGGTAAACAGGGGGGGAAAGGGAGAGGGGGAATAAAAAAGGGGGGAACCAGAGGGAGGAAAAAACACTAAATTATATACATAGTGAAGGTGAAGGTTTTACGAGCTGGGGAGTTGTACTTTAAATTAATGAAGTTTTGTCCTAAGCGTGGTGGTCTTAAGGAGACCTCTCTCCAGTGCCCGCAGTTCTTCACAGGTTAAAGGTCCTTTCGTTGCTAATTCTTTTTATGTTTAAACCGTGTTTCCAACCAGTGTCTCCGACCAGCTCTTCCAGGTCCTTCTCCCAAATATTTTTACAGGCAGTTCATATAAGCAGTTCTTTTTCTCTATTTAAACCCGCAAAGGTCCCGTCTTGAAGAGGCTCGATGTCAAACTGTTTTTTAAATCTTGGCAGCTCCTCTAAATAGCTGACAGTCCGTGGCTGTGAGATATTTTAGGTTTTTTTTATGTTCGTTACTCTAGAAGTCCAAAATGTTTGCTTTGTAACTCAAAAGGTCCAAGATAATTGCTTTATAGCTTTATAGCTCGCAAGATGATTGCTTTATAGCTTTATGGCTTTATAGCTCACACAGTCAAGTGGAAAAAAGACTTCCTGCCACCTCCTTGCTACTTTGTAGCCAGCGCCATTTTAAGCCTCTTATCGAGATAAACTCCCAAAATTAAATCTTCTAACATCTGACGTTCTCTTAGTGTATTTTCAAAATTTTTGAAGTAAAAAGCAGCTACTCACACTAAGGGTTCCGCACTTATGGTTTTGGAGGTTCGTCGCCTTCTTCAGGGGGAGCCTGAGGCATCGTAATGCAGGATCGTTGTTTCCCCTTTGATGCTAGCGGTCTCGTCACTCCGGGCTCTTAAACAGAAAAAACAAACAACAACAAAAAAAAGGAAAGCAAGAGAACAATCTACATAGCACAGACTGCCTCCGGGGCGGTAAATATATATATAGTAAGGTTACAGACTTTGCTAGAGCACCTCCGGGGTGGTAAATATATATAATATATAATTAAAAAAGGAAAAATACAAACAAAACAAATAAGATTGTGAGCCCCTTTGGGGAGAGAGAAACAACCTACAGGATGTCAGGGAAAGATACAAAAAAAGCTGGAGGGACCCCAGGAGAAAGAAAGGTATCCCAGCAAGAGGAGGTTAAAGATCTAGACATTCTATGGCTAAAAATTAAAGAGGAATTCGAGCAAAGGGAAATGCACATGGAAAGCAAATTAGGAGAACTGCAGGAACAAATAGATAATAAAATAGGAGAACTGCAGGAGCAAATAGATAATAAAATAGAAAGTGCAGTAGGGGAACTTACGAAAAAGATACAAGACTTGACAGTCAAATCGAAAATATTTGAAGAATCAAATAAAAGAACACAGAAAGACCTGAGGGACCAAAAGAAAGAAACAGAAAGGCTAAAGGATGAAATAAAAAATTTAAATAAAACACAAGATCAACTGTGGGACAATTTAGCTATGACAGAAATGCGCCAAAAAAATCTTAATTTAAAATTCAGAGGGATTGTGGAAGAAGTAAATGAAAATATAAGGGAAAGATTGGTCGAGGAACTTGCAAAATGGTTACAGATGGAAGAAGAACAAGTAGCATATACTATAGAGAATGCATTTAGAATAAGAGGGAAGCCACAACAAAACAAACTAAAAAAAACCCTGGAGATTGCTTAGTAATTTTTAATACCATTGAAATGAAGAATACAATACTAAGAACGAGCTTTAAAAGAAAGTTAGAGATTGGAGACCACCCAATCATCATTTTTAAAGAAATTCCAGTCAGAATTCTTAGCAAAAGGGAAGGATACACTCAGCTGACAAATGTGCTGAAGAGAAACACAATCCAATATAAATGGGAATTCCCAGAAGGGGTTTCTTTTTATTACAAGAATAAAAAATTCAAGTTGACAGATACACTTGAAGCAGAAATGTTCCTGAGAAGATATGAAAAAGATCTGGGTAGAGAGGAGGCAAGACAGCGAGGAGGTGATTTGGTTGTGGGAGGGGCGGGGGGTTAGAGCTGGGGGTGGGGGTGGGGGGTCGGAGGAGGAGACGGAAGATACAAAGTTGGAAGAAGAAGAAGAAGGAGAAGGTAGAGAATCCAAAAGAAAGAACAACACCAGATTATAAAGCAGAAACAAGGATAAAGTGTACTTAGCAATAACCCGAAATGTCTCTTAAGTTTTTTTCGTGGAATGTGAATGGTTTTAACGATAAGTCCAAGAGAAATAAATTTGAAAAGATCATAAAGGAAAAAAAACATTGATGTCATTTGTTGCCAAGAAACCCATGTTGCTAAAAAACACAAACATATTTTAATAAATAAAAGGTTGGGAATAGAATTCATCAATTCAGACTTTAAGAAAAAGAGAGGAGTAGTAATCTATGCGAAAGAGAAACTAGAACCCAAACAAATATGCAAGGATGAGGAAGGAAGAATCTTAGGAATTCAAATTAACCACCAGGGAGAGAGAATAAATGTGGTAACAGTTTATGCCCCAAACTCAAATAGAATGGAATTCTTTAAAAAATTGGAGCAACTATTATTAGATCTAGATAACAACAAATTGATCCTACTTGGAGATTTAAACGCAGTACCGACACCAGAACTAGATAGAAGTACAAGGGGGGGAAATCTAAATCAAGGGAAATTACCGAAATCTTTCAACGATTTGGAAGAAAACCTGGACTTAATAGATATATGGAGATATAGAAACCCTACAATGAAACAATTCACCCCATTCTCTGAACCACACCAGAGTTGGAGCAGGCTGGACCAGATATGGATCTCGAGAGAATTAATAATTAGAACAGAGAGATGTGAAATCTTACCCAGAACTTTATCGGATCACAGCCCAATAACATTACAATTAAAATGGAAGACCCAAGGGATGTACAGATGGAGAATGAATGACTACCTATTCGAAAAAGAAGAAGTGATCGAAAAAGCAAAAACCACTATAAAAAACTACTTTGACTTAAATATCAATAAAGAGATTGGAATAGACACAGTATGGGATGCCAGTAAGGCTGTGTTAAGAGGTCTTTTGATACAACAAAACTCTCAAAGGAAAAAGGCTAAGGAAAGAAAAAAAGAAGAATTAATCCTCCAACTGAAAGAATGCAAAAAAAATATGATAAAAAACCCAAAAGATGATGGCCATAAGCAACAATATAAAATGCTCCAAACACAATACTCAACATTAATAAGCCAAGAGGTAGAATGCGGAATAAAGTTAATGAAACAAAAGTTATTCGAGTCGGCAAATAAAATTGGAAAGCTCCTGGCGTGGCAACTGAGAAAAAGAAGAAAACTTAGCACCATAAACAAAATAAAAGTAGAAGAGCAAGTTCTGGAAGACCCTAAGGAAATAAAAAAGAATTTCTTTAAATTTTATGAGAACCTATATAAAAGAGAAGAAGAAGATTTAACGAGTATTATAAAATACTTAGAAGAAAACAGCCCCCAAAAAATAACAGAAGAAGAAAGAACCGCCTTAAATAGACCTATAAAAATAGAGGAGATTCGAGAGGCAATTAAGAGGATGAAATTAGGAAAAGCCCCAGGACCAGATGGGTTATCTGCCAAGTATTACAAGGTCCTAGAGGAATATATAACACCAGTACTATGTGATGTAATAAACGAGATTTAAGAGGAGGAAAAATGCCAGCATCTTGGAAAGAAGCCTACATCACGTTGATCCCGAAACCAGATTCAGACAAACTTAACATTAAGAATTACAGACCGATTTCTCTACTGAATAACGATTATAAAATATTTGCAGACATAATGGCACATAGACTTAAAAAGTGTTTAATTAACCTCATTCACAGTGACCAGGCCGGCTTTCTCCCCAATAGACAAATAAAAGACAACATCAGACATACAATAGACATCATCGAATATCTAGAATGTCACAACAAAGTTCCTGCCGCTTTAATGTTCGTTGATGCCGAGAAGGCCTTCGATAACGTTTCCTGGGGCTTCCTAATAAAATGCTTGGAAAAAACAGGGCTAGAGGGAACATTCCTAGAAGGAGTTAGAGCAATCTATACACAACAAAGAGCTAGATTAATTATAAATACCAACTTGACAGAACAATTTGAAATAGCAAAAGGTACTCGACAGGGGTGCCCTCTATCACCGCTGTTGTTTATCATGGTTTTAGAGACAATTACAAATAAGATAAGGAAAACCCCAGAGATCCGTGGTATAAAAATTGGAGTGAAAGAATATAAACTGAAAACATATTGTCAGGGGCTCAGGAGCAGAGGCACAGGAGAGGGAGGAAATGAAAAGCGAGGGGGAGGAATCCGAGGGGAGCGCAGGCGATGACAGTGGTCCGAGGAATTCCCTGAGTCTCTCCAGCGAATCGGAAGATTCACAGAAGGGGGCGCCGATGGCCAGGGCAAGGGGGGTGCCAAGGGGGATACCCCAGAAGGAAGGGGCCAGCGGGGACTCCCAGAGCAGCAGTTGGAAATCAGGACCAGCTTCCCCACCAGAGCGCAGTGGGGGGGAGGAGTCCCAGGTATCGGGATCAGGCTGCTCACCACCAGCGGGAGGAGATGAGTCAGGATTGACCACGCCTCCATCGGAGAGCGCGGAAACGGTCAAGAGGAAGGTTGCTGGCTGGGCGCGTGCGCCAAGTTCAAAAGTACAGGCGAGCGGCACAGCAGGTAGCCTGGATAGGGAACCAGGTCCTAAAGCCCGTCGGAAGGAGGGACAAGAGTCAGGGGGGTCAGCGTCAGAAGAGTCCAGAAAGGAGGAAACCCCAGGGGGCAGACGGACCCAGAGGAGGAAAGAACAACGGAAGAGGTGGAGTAAGGCTAGAGTCTTAAACTGGTGTATAGGGGGCAGGGACTCAGACGGAGCTTCGCCGGTCTAGGTTCTAAGACGTAGAGCTGCACGCTGCAGCTTGGAAATGGAAACTGAACTTCAATAAAGACTTTTGTACATTATCACAGACTAGCGTTGGTCCTCTGTGAGCTGGGACCTAGAGGCAGCTCTGACACATATGCAGATGATCTTATGTTGTCATTGGAAGAACCAAAGGAGAGTATCGGCAATGTTTTAAAATTACTAGAAGAATTTGGAAAATTATCGGGATTTAAACTGAGCAGAGAAAAAACCAAAATAATGACTAAAAATATGAAAGAAGATACAAAAAACGAGCTTGAAAGACAAACTGGAATTAAAATAACTAAAAAAGTAAAATACCTTGGAATCTGGATAACTATGAAAAATATAAATTTGATTGAAAATAATTATAAGAAAACATGGAAAGAAATAATGAAGGACTTGGATACATGGAACAGATTACATCTCTCGTGGTTGGGCAGAATGGCGGCGATCAAAACAAGTTTATTACCTAAATTACTCTTCTTATTTCAGAACATCCCAATAATCAGGGGAACTTCAATATTTAAAGATTGGCAGAGATTACTTTCCAAATTTATCTGGCAGGGGAAAAGACCCAGAATCAAATTCAAACTGCTTACAGACCAAAGAGATGGGGGGGGTCTTGCGGTTCCAAATTTGAGGTTATACTATGAGGCCGCATGCCTCTGTTGGGTAAAAGACTGGATCTGTTAATGATAGCAGTCAGCGTCCCGTGCACAGCGGAAGGATGAGGAGTACGTACTACATACTCTATATTGCTTTATTTACAGTTCAAAGCTGGTATGTTACAGAAAAACATCTTGCCTCTGCCGGAGCACAAAATGCAACCTCTCTCCTCTAAAGCACGGAGAGAATCCAAAGTGAAACTGCAAAGAACAGTGAAAAACAGGAAACCAGTGTACGTCACATCCAGTCTCCTTTCCCGTGAGAAACCCAACAGTGCATTTACTGTGGAATTTAAACAACCTGTCTCGTGACAAGCACTTCGCTGCACAGAGAAGAAAGCAGAAACCAACATCCTCCCCCTTTCTGTGAACATCTCTGGGCAGCGTGTTCGTACAATATCAGTACAAACCCAACTTCTGCACATAGGTACAGTGTTGATCCCTTGATACAATTTTGGACAATACATTAGCAGGAATTTCATTACCTGGCATATAGGACACCGTTACGAGTCCCTTCTGAATACGTTCCCTAGCATGTTGCAACTTCAATTGCAAGTGCTTCGTGCTTTGCTTACAACCTTCAGAATTCAGCAAAGCCAAACATGCTTTGTTGTCCTGGTAAACCTGGATTGGACATTTGACAGGAATTTTCATGTCTTTGCACAATTGTAACAACCATTCACAATCCTTAAGTGAATAAGACAGTGCATTCAGTTCAGCTTCACAAGTACTTAAGCTAACTGTTGTTTGCTTCTTGCATGACCAATCAATGAAACCCTGATTGTACTTATAGCAAACTCCAGACGTACTTTTCCTGTCTGTAGTGTCACTTCCCAAACTTGCATCTGCAAATATCTCAAGACCACCAGACGTCTGATTGTTAAATCTCAGTCTGTAATGCATAGTGCCTTTCAAATAGCGCGCTATGCGTTTCAGAGCTTTCCAATCCTTAACAGTAGGATTGTTGACTTGTCTGCTTAGCAAGTTACAGCTAACAGCAATGTCTGGTCTTGAACATCTGGCAATGAAGTTTAGCTTGCCTAGCACACTTCTGTACAGTGTAGTGTCAGAAAATGCTTCTTCAGTGTCATCTACCTGATAACCTGTTGTCATCGGTGTGTCTACAGGGTTAGCATCCATCAGGTTTAGTTTGCTTAACACATCAGCAATTTTCCGTGACTGGTGTATTAGAATGTTACCATCTTGATCTCTTTCTATTTCCAGAGATAGGTAGTTGTTTACCTCACCAAGATCTTTCATGTCAAAGTGCTCTTTCAGTTGAGCTAGGGCGTTATTGTACATTGTGACATCTTTCCAAAAGAATAAAAGATCATCAACATAAAACAAACAATACAGTTTCTTTTGCCCCTCCTCTTTGACAAATACACATGGATCAGCTTTCCCTTGCTTAAAACCTAGAGAAAACAATACTTCAGTGAGTTTTGTGTGCCAACACCGTGCACTTTGTTTGAGACCATAAAGGGACTTTTTCAGAGCACAAACAAATCCCTGTTTTACCTGTACGCCATCAGGTGGAAGCATATAAAGTGATTCATTTAGAGATCCGTACAGAAAATCTGTATTCACATCATGGTGACTAATGTGTAGATTCTCCTCTGCAGCTAGCTTGAGCATAAGCCTAATGCTCTCATACCTCACTGTGGGTGAGTAGGTCTCGTGATAGTCTTCACTTGGTACCTGTGCAAAACCTCTGGCTACCAATCTGGCTTTGTGTCTGACTATCTTGCCATTTTGATCAGTCTTCGCTTTGAAGACCCATTTGCTTCCAAGCAGTTTCATTCCTGGAACTACTGGAACAAGGTCCCATGTTTTGTTCCTTTCCAAGGAATCAAGCTCAGCCTTCATGGCATTTAACCATGGCTCAGCTTCCCAGGTAGTGTGGTTGCTGACCTTGAGCCAGACATCCTGGAGAGTGAAGTCAAATGGGCCTTAGAAAGCACTGCAAATAACAAGGCCAGTGGAAGTGACGGTATTCCAGCTGAACTATTTAAAATTTTAAAAGATGATGCTGTTAAGGTGCTACACTCAATATGCCAGCAAGTTTGGAAAACTCAGCAGTGGCCAGAAGATTGGAGAAGATCAGTCTACATCCCAATCCCAAAGAAGGGCAGTGCCAAAGAATGCTCCAACTACCACACAATTGCACTCATTTCACACGCTAGCAAGGTTATGCTTAAAATTCTACAAGGAAGGCTCAAGCAGTATGTGGACCGAGAACTCCCAGAAGTGCAAGCTGGATTTCGAAGAGGCAGAGGAACCAGAGACCAAATTGCAAACATGCGCTGGATTATGGAGAAAGCTAGAGAGTTCCAAAAAGACATCTACTTCTGTTTCATTGACTATGCAAAAGCATTTGACTGTGTCGACCACGGCAAACTATGGCAAGTTCTTAAAGAAATGGGAGTGCCAGATCACCTCATCTGTCTCCTGAGAAATCTCTATGTGGGACAAGAAGCTACAGTTAGAACTGGATATGGAACAACTGATTGGTTCAAAATTGGGAAAGGAGTACGACAAGGCTGTATTTTGTCTCCCTGCTTATTTAACTTATATGCAGAATTCATCATGCGAAAGGCTGGGCTGGATGAATCCCTAGCCGGAATTAAGATTGCCGGAAGAAATATCAACAACCTCAGATATGCAGATGACACAACCTTGATGGCAGAAAGTGAGGAGGAATTAAAGGACCTTTTAATGAGGGTGAAAGAGGAGAGCGCAAAATATGGTCTGAAGCTCAACATCAAAAAAACCCAAGATCATGGCCACTGGTCCCATCACCTCCTGGCAAATAGAAGGGGAAGAAATGGAGGTAGTGAGAGATTTTACTTTCTTGGGCTCAATGATCACTGCAGATGGTGACAGCAGCCACGAAATTAAAAGACGCCTGCTTCTTGGGAGAAGGGCAATGACAGGCCTAGACAGCATCTTGAGAAGTAGAGACATCACCTTGCCAACAAAGGTTCGTATAGTTAAAGCTATGGTTTTCCCAGTAGTGATGTATGGAAGTGAGAGCTGGACCATAAAGAAGGCTGATCGCCGAATAATTGATGCTTTTGAATTATGGTGCTGGAGGAGACTCTTGAGAGTCCCATGGACTGCAAGAAGATCAAACCTCTCCATACTGAAGGAAATCAACCCTGAGTGCTCACTGGAAGGACAGATTGTGAAGCTGAGGCTCCAGTACTTTGGCCACCTCATGAGAAGAGAAGACTCCCTGGAGAAGACCCTGATGTTGGGAAAGATGGAGGGCACAAGGAGAAGGGGGCGACAGAGGACGAGATGGTTGGATAGTGTTTTCGAGGCTACCAGCATGAGTTTGACCAAACTGCGGGAGGCAGTAGAGGACAGAGGTGCCTGGCGTTCTCTGGTCCATGGGGTCACGAAGAGTCGGACACGACTAAACGACTAAACAACAACAACAACAGCTTCCTTTGAATCCAAATCCTGGATTTCTTGGAAACTTGAAGGTTCAAATACCTTCTTGGAGCTTTTAACAGCTGTTACTGCTATCTTAGCAAACTCATCAGCAAATCTCTTTGGAGGTCTGCCTTTTGTGGCTCTCTGTGACCTACGAATTAGCCTTAAGTCTTCAACACTCTCCTCTTCCTTCTTAGGAGAAAAACGACCTATTGTGAACAATGGTTCTTCCAATTCTTGATCAGAGCTTTCAGAGGGTCGCATAGAGGCTTTCGCACTCTTGAAATCCTCTGAATCACCCGATTCAGTTTCAGACTCAGAATCAGAACCTTCATCAGTGGGTGTGGGTTGTTGCGGTTGCTTTTGACTATCCTCAGTCTCATCACTATCATCAGGATAACATTGGAAAATTCCCACATTCTCCCCCCACTTGGCATTGTACTCAACACTTCTTGTGAGCTTAATTGTCTTAGAGTCAGTCATCATTATTCTGTAAGAACCTTTCTGATAACCTAGAAAGATACCATGCAATCCATGCTTGTCTAACTTGGAGTTTTGTGGTGAGTGAACCCACATGTCAGAACCAAAAATTTTCATGTGTTTGATGTATGGCTTCTTGCCAAACATCTTCTCATAGGGGGTACAACCAATCGCTGAAGATAACCTGCGATTGTAACTGTAAACAAAACACGAGAGAGATTCGGCCCAATAACTCTCTGGAAGGTTTGCATCATGCAGCAAGGTTTTTAACCCTTGAAGCAATGTCTGATTTGCCCATTCCGCAAGTCCATTCTGCCATGGCGAGCGAGGACTAGACAAATCGTGTTGAATTCCTTTCTCAGTCAGAAAAGCTTCAAACTGCTGAGAAGTGAATTCTCCCCCGCGATCACTGAAAAGAGTCTTTATCTTCTTACCATGCACATTTTCCAACCAAGCACAGAATTCCTTGAACCTTGGAAAAGCCTCTGATTTCTGCTTGAGATTGTACACATAAATATACCTGGAAAATGCATCAATGAGAACCATGAAGTACCTATTTCCACCCAAAGAGGGCGCTAGTGGTCCAACCAAATCAGCATAAACAACCTGGTATGGTTCTGTAGCTTGCCTACTAGACACCTTACCTTTCGCAGCCATTTTCACCTTGTTTGCTGCGCATGCCTTGCACTTCATGTGGTACCTGCAGGGTTTAATAGTCATACCTTCAACCAAGGCAGGCATTTTAGATACTGCCTCAAAATGCAAATGACCAAATTTTCTATGAAAATCGTGAATACATTCTGCATGCAAACTTTTGTTAGAACCTGCAATGCAACAAGTGTCATCCTGCACAACATCATCATAATACAAAACATACAAACGATCAACATATTCAGCATACAACACATAATCATTTTTCTTTGTGATGATGCACCTTTTGTTCTTAAAGGAAACGTCAATTTTCCGCTCATTCAGCTGTCCAACGCTGAGCAGATTATGTTTGGCATCCGGCACATAAAGCACATTCTGTATCGATAAGTCCAAACTGGGAAGAACAACAGCTCCGTAGCCTTTACTGGGAATTGTGTGGTCATCCACCTGGTGAATCGCACCTTCCTGCGGTGTAAAAGACACGAACAGTCTCTTATCGTTGCACATGTGGTGGGTCGCCGATGAATCAACAACGAAGAAAGATCTAGACGTCTTCTGGACCTCTGCAACCTTTGGAGTGAAGCGTGAGACCATTGCCTTGTGCTGCGTTGTCCTGGACACCGGACCTTTGCCTTTGCCTCGGCCTTTTCCACGCGATGAGCTTTCGCTGCGCTGCTCTGTCTTGGCCCTGGGATATCTGCATTCCCTCTTCATATGGCCTAGACGTCCACACGAGTAGCATTTCACTGCCTTCAAAGCTTTGGCGCCATCTGGTGGTTCCACTGCACTATGGGATGACGTCTGTGAAGTCTCCCACTTGCCCATGCAGCCAGCACCCCGGCGATCTGCTTCATTCTGAATCACGGCAGTAACATAGTCCACTGTCAGCTGAGCAGTTGGTTGTACAGCAATCTGAGTTGCAACAGACTCCCAACCTGAACCCAAAGATTGTAGTATCATGAAGGAATACACAGCCTCTGGAAAGTTGAGTCCTCTCTGTTGCAGCTCATGTCTCAGATTCTGCATCTCCATCAGATGTGTACGCACATCTCCACCTTCAGCAAGAGCCATATTATGCAGCTTGTTAAAGTAAAACATAGTGGATCCAGCTTCTGTCCTCAAGTGAGCCTCTCTCAAAGCGTCCCAAATTTCTCTGGCTGAGGTCTTATCACGCAATAGACAGAGCTCTTCTGGGGATACTATCAATGTAAGAGTTCCCCTTGCTTTGGAATCCTTAGCTTCCCATGCATCTGTAACTGGAGCTGGGGGGTTGTCTGTAATAACTTCAAACAGACCCTCTTTCCGCAGAATAGCCTCTGCATACAGAACCCAGTCCGTATAGTTTTTCTTATTGAGCTCAGGAATCCCACAAGCATCCTGAAGGGCCATCATGACTCTGGCATTCGCCATTTCTGCTGCGTTAAATCAGACTGCTTTATACAAGCTGTGTCTGTGCTGCTCTGCTTATCTGCAGCTGCTTCATTCCAAAAGCGCTTTTAAAAGTTACTTTCGATTTCCCCAGCATAGGAATTTATGCCTGTGCCCGGCAAAACGGCTTTAAAAGTTCAAAGTCCAGCCATAAAGCCATTAATTAGAAGCTGGCAGGCTGCCCGGAGCAGTAGCACATACCTCATCAATCATCTTTACACGCAGAGCAGATTCCGATCCGATCTGTCCCTCTGCATTCCGATCCTTTGCCGGCACTCCGATTCGACCTCTGGAGCCCATGACCATGTGACCTCGCTTTTCTGGGCCCAGAACCATGTGTTAATGATAGCAGTCAGCGTCCCGTGCACAGCGGAAGGATGAGGAGTACGTACTACATACTCTATATTGCTTTATTTACACTTCAAAGCTGGTATGTTACAGAAAAACATCTTGCCTCTGCCGGAGCAGAAAATGCAACCTCTCTCCTCTAAAGCACGGAGAGAATCCAAAGTGAAACTGCAAAGAACAGTGAAAAACAGGAAACCAGTGTACGTCACATCCAGTCTCCTTTCCCGTGAGAAACCCAACAGTGCATTTACTGTGGAATGTAAACAACCTGTCTCGTGACAAGCACTTCGCTGCACAGAGAAGAAAGCAGAAACCAACAGGATCGTCATTAAAAATAAAGATTTGTTAGACCTAGAGGGGTTTAACCTAAGGTTTGGTTGGCACGCTTACCTATGGCGAGACAAGGGAAGGGTTCATAAAGGTTTTTCTAACCATATCTTTAGAGGGCCACTATTGGAAGCGTGGGAAAGGAATAAAAAATTGTTGGAGCAGAAAACGCCCTGGTGGTTATCACCAATCGATATTTTAACAATTAAAAAATCAAATATGGAGGGAGAAAGATGGACATATGAGGATTTACTAACTAAAACAGAAGCCGGGTGGAGGATTAGACCATACGAAGAAATAAAAAATAAGTTGACCGGCTGGATCCAATACCACCAAATAAATTCAATGTGGATGGAAGATAAAAAGATTGGAATAAGTGAGAAAAAATCCAGATTCCAGATTGAAATAATAGAAAGTAAAATGAAATTATTATCAAAAATGTATAACCAGTTGCTCGAGTGGGACACCAAGGATGAGGAAGTAAAGGAGGTGATAGTGAAGTGGGCGGTAGATCTTGGGTACAATATAGAGTTTGACAAATGGAAGGCACTATGGTGTAAAGATATGAATTTTTCTGCATGCACGACACTCAAGGAAAATATGTACAAGATGATGTACAGATGGTACATAACGCCGATAAAATTGCATAAAATTTATAGAACGGGAGATAAATTGTGCTGGAAATGTAAGAATAAGGAGGGCGAATTCATTCACATGTGGTGGACGTGCGAGATTCTCAAAAAGTTTTGGGAATCCATCTATAATGAGCTAAAAAAAATTCTTAAATACACGTTTGCTAAAAAACCTGAAGCTTTCCTGCTGGGGATCATTGGTAAGGACATCAAAGAAGAAGATAGAACCTTTTTTCAATATGCAACAGTGGCCGCCAGAACCCTCATAGCACAGCACTGGAAAACATCAAAAATCCCAACACTATAGGAATGGCAATTAAAATTATCTGATTATTTAGAACTGGCAAAATTGACACAGAAAATAAGAAACCAACAAAGTACAAAATTTAGCAATGAATGGGATAAATTTAGGACATATATGGAAACAGAGACAAGGGGGAAAACAAAATGTTAATCAGTAATATATATGTATTCAAAAAATCACAGTAGGCACGAGATAACGCTTACTACGTAGTAAAAATTTTTATTTTGGAATAGATACAGCAGATAGATAATTAAGATAACATTATCCAAAATCGAGATAAAAGGAAGTCGATTAATGTTGTTGTAAAATCCCAGCTCCTCCCAGCTGTGTGTTGACTCTCAAGAATGTTGCCGGCGCCATCTTGCCTCTCCCTTTCGGATGCAGCCACATCTCGGCCCTTGCTTCCCACCCCAGCTCCACAAGCTTCTCAGAGTGCTAGCCAAGTGGCCTCTGGCCTTCTTGCACCCAGGACAACTGGCACTAGATGAGCATCCACATTCTCTGCCAAAAAAGCAAGTACACGCTTCTCAACTTCACTTTGCTCTGCAGCCCTTTCAGCCTCTGCTTTCCCAGCTGCCTTCTGTGGGGGGTGAACTACGTCCCACAGCTGCTCCCCCACTAGCAAAAGCTCCACTTGAAAGCTTCACTGCAGCCAATTTTGGCTACCCAGTTTCTGACATGGCAGTTTAAACTCAAAGCCATGTTCTCGGGGCTGAGCCATTGTCTCCCTTCTGTTGGCCTTTGCAAAAGTACTCACTCAGCAGCCAAACCGGGCACTCTGGACAACGTGGCTCTCAGCTCCCTCTCCGTCAGCCTCCTCCGATCTGCCCTCTGCTCTCTTTGAAGCCTTGGCAGTCACTCAAGCTGACGTTCAGTCTTTTGAAGTCTTCCAAAGCCCTTTCTCACATGCTTTGCGTCGACCCATAACCTGTTCGATAAATTTATTGCTTTATTGTTTGGTGCCCAGCCACGCTCACCTGCGAGTCTCTGCAGCTTCTGTTTACGCAGTGTGGCTTTGGAGCGGTCGTAAAGCAATTAGCAGAATTACACAGCGTCTGTGTGTGAAAGGGCAGTAAAAAACGTTTCTTCTATCCTAATACCTCTTTATTGGGAAACAAAACAGCGTATTTACAATCCATAATAGCCATCAGTCTGTAGCTGCATTTTCTCTGCATCCTTCTCTCAGCTTGCAGCTATGCAACAAAACTGCTTTCGCTTTCCACTCAGCTCACAGCATTCCAAGCTGCTTTTGTCACATCCTGGCGTACTTCCCTTCTACGCGCCTCCTCTCAAGCTTGAGGCACAGAAGGTTAACCCTTCACTACACCCAACAAAAAACATACAGGCACCCTGGCCAAAATTAAAATAAAACGCACAGCCACCAAGGCAGAGGCCGGGGAAGGAAAGTGAGGAGACAAGGGAGATAGAAAGACGGCACTCACACTCAGACCTCGCTGGTGGTGGAGAGACCATGGCAAAGGAACAAGCTGCAGCTTAAGAAAGGTAATTCACACTTAAACCGCCCAAACAAATCCAGCACCAGGAGTGGGGGGAAATAAAAGGTTAAATGTAGGTTTTTACACAGAAAAGAGGACATAGCAAGACAGCAAGGCAAACTTGGGTGCCTAGGTTTTTAAAAGCAGTAAAGCAATGAGCGCACGCAAGCCTCCTAAATTGAAAAAGGCAAGCCAGGAACCAGACAGCCTCCACACACACAAACACCCCCTGACTCCAAACTTTGTGGCTGAGCTCTTCCCTGCGATGACTTTCCCTGCAATCGCGACGAGACGACGGAGAGAAGAATGAGGCCTAGGAGGAGCTGGCGCCGCAGCAAAAGGCTGCTGTAAACGCCCCCTCGGAGGCACCTGGTTGGGTGCGTGCTGAGGGGCGTGGGCGCCAGCCAGGTGAGAGGAGGAGGCAGGGGCTAACGCCCCCTGCTAGGGGCGGAGCTCGGGCTCCCGCCCACAACCACTCCCCTCTCTTCCAGGGAGGAGAGTCTTTGTTGACAAGTGTAAGAGCTGCCTCCAGGTCCCAGCTCACAGAGGACCAACGCCAGCCGGTGGTAATGTACAAAAGTCTTTATTGAAGTTCAGTTTCCATTTACAAGCCGCAGCGTGCAGCTCTACGTCCGGCGAAGCTCCGTCTGAGTCTCCGCCCCTGTACACCAGTTTAAGACTCTAGCCTTACTCCACCTCTTCCGTTGTTCTTTCCTCCTCTGGGTCCTTCTGGGTCCCCGGGGACACGAAGAGACGCTTGAGTTTCTGGAATGACTGCTCCGCCTGCTCCGTCCAGATGAACTTCTTCTTGGAGCTGAGAGTGTCGGTAATGGCCGCCGTCTGCATAGCGAACCCCTTGATGAACTTGCGATAAAAGTTGGCGAAGCCGACGAACTTCTGGACCTCCTTCCGATTACGCAGGCTTCACCACAGCAGCTAGAATTTTTCTTTCAAGGTTAGTTAAAAGTTAATTTAGTAACTTTCAGTTTTAAACTAATTTTTAAAAAGAATTTCCAGTCCAACACTGAGCGGACCTTGGCGCTGTCCATGGCGAGCCCCTTGTCGGACAACTTGTAGCCCAGAAAATCCACCTCCGTCATGTCGAACTGGCACTTCTCCAGTTTGGCGTAAAGTCTGTGCTCCCGTAGTCTCTGCAGAACTTCCTTGACGTCCCTCTCGTGAGCCTCCTGCGAGTCTGAGAATATCAGGATGTCGTCCAGGAAGCAGACGCACTTCTTGTAGAGGAGTCCCGCTAACACGTGATGCATGAAGGCTTGGAAACAGTGGGAGCCATTTTGTAATCCAAACGGCATAACTCTGTATTCATAGGTGCCCAGGGCCGTCTTCCACTCGTCGCCGTCCCGTATGCGAATAAGGTTGTACGCCCCTCGCAGATCCAACTTGGTGAAAACGCGTCCTTTTCTCACCGTCGCGAGCAGGTCATCTATTTTGGGCATGGGGAAGGCCGTGGGCTTGGTTTTCGAATTTAAAATTCTATAATCCACCACAAGCCTCTTTTGGGGCGTGTCTTTTTTCTTCACGAAGAATACGGGACTGCCCCCCACTGCTTTGGACTCCCGGATGAAACCGCGCTTCAGGTTGTGATCTATGAACTCCCTGAGTTCCTGCAATTCGTCTTCAGACATGGAATACAGTTTCCCGGTCGGCAGCGTCGCCCCCGGCAGGAGGTCAATCTTGCAGTCATAGGCCCTGTGGGGAGGTAGCTTGTCCGCTTCCTTCTCGCAGAAAACCTCCAAAAACGCTGCATACTTGTGGGGCACTGCTTGCAGCGTGCCTAATCGTAGCTGCGGGTCATCCTCTTCCCCTTCCGGGCTAGGCAGAATGCAGTGTTCTGCGCAGTAGGAGGAGCCGAAAGTCAGTTGGCACTGGTACCATGCCAATGCCGGGCTGTGCCTGTGCAGCCAACTCATGCCCAATACTACAGGTGTGTCCGACAGGTGGGTGACATTGAAGCTGATGACTTCCCTGCTGAGGAAGGGGGCGTCCCCGTCCTCAGCATCACGGGATTCCCCCTCTGATTCGAAGACGCTTCAAGTCAGAGGGGGAATCCCGTGATGCTGAGGACACACCTGCTGACCACAGTGAGTCAGAGGAAACACCTGAGTTTGTACCCAGGCGGTCCAGTCGCACAACAAAGGGTATTCCACCTGAGAGGTACCAGGCCACAGGTGCGTGGGTAAGTTTCGCACAGTGCGATTCTGAGAGTTGTGAGGTTGTTCCACAGTTGCCTAACAGGAACGCCAGGAGAGGGCACAAGGCATTGGGGGAGGATGTTTCACAGGTCTTGTCAGAACGCGACGCAAGAGGGGGTGTAGAGATTCAGAACTTAACTGGTTAAGTGTTCTGAGGAGTGCGTCACATTCTGACGTCAGCTTCTAGAAGCTGGGAGGAGTCAACCCCTTTCTCTGGGTCTTTGAGAGAGAAAGACGTGGCTTTGCTATGGCTGAGAGAAGTCCTGGATTCTGTTGATGAAATGTTTCAATAAACAACTGTAAATGGACTTAAGTGCTCTCTGAGTTTATCTGAAGCTAGGCGACAGTCTTTTACCGCTGTGTTTTACTCTGCACGACGTGACCAGGAGGGTAGCAGAGGTGCGCAGTTCGTGAGGAAGAGTGCCGGACCGTGGTGAAGGGCTAATTGGCTATCGTAAACCAATTAGACGGTCACGTCTTCAATCAATCAATATTGCACATTCCCTGTGATTTCCAATTTACATCACCATCGGCGGCATTTGCTTGACCACCTGCCCCCCCCAGCAATTCCCTTCCATCCACCGTGACAACTTTCAGGGGCAGCGTGGCTGGCAGGAGCGCTGTGCTGTGTTGCTTGATGAAATCCAGTCCTATAAAGTCTGCATTACTACCAGAGTCAATGGTAATGGGCACTTCCATAGTGAGTCCATTGGGAAGCTGGAGCGATGCAGTGAGTTGCACCACTGGTTTGGGCGGGAGTGGGTCTGTGGGCTGCAAAATTTCTGGGGACTGCTTCACTGACTCGTCTGGCTGGGCCCCAGTGCCTCTGCTCCAGCCAGACTCCGTCGTTTCCCTGCTGTGGTTCTCTCTGCTGAGTTGCTTCTGTTACTGTTGCGGAGGCTGCAGTGTGCTTGTGGAGCCTCTGGGGACACTCTTTCGCCATGTGCTGAGCACTGTCGCAGATGTAACACTTCCTGTTCCCTCTAGGAGGCTTCGCTTTGACTGCTCCCGGTGTTAGGGCTCTGGTTGCTGACTGAGCCCTGGCGCCTCCAATCTCCATCGGTTCCTCTCCCCCTCCCAGCGGAGGCGTGGATTGAGCGCGCGCTGCATCCCTGGGAAAGAAGGGAGGTGCTCTCGCTTGCGTGCGTCCCCAACGCCCTTCGTCTTTGCTCCATGGACGTTCTTCCAGACGCACCCCAACCGTCAGCGCCCTCTGGACAACTTCCTGAGTGCTCTGGGGTCTTTCCCCCCTTGCAATTTCGTCTTTCACAGCTCCATTCAACCCTTCCCAGAAAAGGTCTCTGACTGCAGCTGAATCTTTCTCCCATCCCAGCGCATTGACCAATGCAAAAAGGCGGGAATGATACTGCCTTACAGTGGCTCTCCCTTGTTTCAGTCCATGTATCTCTTTTCTGGCGATATCTACGTCTATTGTTGATAAAAAACACGCATCCATCACTTTAATGAAGGCATGCGCACTTTGGAGCGCCGGATCCTTATCTCTCCACAGATTGCGCAGCCACGCTTTAGCTTCTCCATGTAAATGAGTTAATATAAACCCCACCTTCTCCTGCTCATCTCTAAAGTCTTTCTCCAGCAACTGCAGCGCAAACACCACATCTGCTCGGAAGTTAGGGTACTGCTGCAGACTCCCATCGAAATGAGACACAAGGCTGCCTCCTCTCTTTCCCAGCCCAATCCCCTCTGGTCTGGCTCCCGGTAGCCTCTGCTTAGTCAACATTTCCAACCTGGTTTGCAGATCCCTGCAGGCGGCAGCTGCTTCGTCTTCCCTCTTCCTGGATGCTAGTATCTCCGCGTTAAGTTGCGTCACTGCATTTTGCAGGGCTGCCATTTGGTCTTCGGTAGTCATCTTGTCCTGCTTTTGTGAGCTCGCGAAGCACCAATCTTCGCCCCTCGCTGCGTCCACTCACGTTGCGAGGTTTTTGACTGAGACGGAGCTTACTGTCAGAGCTGCCTCCAGGTCCCAGCTCACAGAGGACCAACGCCAGCCGGTGGTAATGTACAAAAGTCTTTATTGAAGTTCAGTTTCCATTTACAAGCCGCAGCGTGCAGCTCTACGTCTTAGAACCTAGACCGGAGAACCTAGTCTCCACCCCCTGTACACCAGTTTAAGACTCTAGCCTTACTCCACCTCTTCCGTTGTTCTTTCCTCCTCTGGGTCCTTCTGCCCCCGGGGTCTTCTCCTTTCTGGACTCTTCTGACGCTGACCCCCCTGACTCTTGTCCCTCCTCCGGCGGGCTTTAGGACCTGGCTCCTCATCCGGGCTACCTGCTGTGCCGCTCGCCTGTACATTTGAACTTGGCGCGCGTGCCCAGCCTCCAACTTTCCTCTCGACCGTTTCCGCGCTCTCCGATGGAGGCGTGGTCAATCCTGACCCATCTCCTCCCGCTGGTGGTGAGCAGCCTGATCCCGATACCTGGGACTCCTCCCCCCCACTGCGCTCTGGTGGGGAAGCTGGTCCTGATTTCCAACTGCTGCTCTGGGAGTCCCCGCTGGCCCCTTCTTCTTGGGGTGTCCCCCTAGGCACCCCCCTTGCTCTGACCATGGGCGCCCCCTTCTGTGAATCTTCCGATTCGCTGGATAGAGTCCGGGAATTCCTCGGACCACTGTCATCGCTTACGCTCCCTTCGGATTCCTCCCCCTCGCTCTCCATTTCCTCCCTCTCCTGTGCCTCTGCTCCTGAGCCCCTGACAACAAGGCAAATGACTTAAAACACCAGCTCAGCTATAGTTTTACCCTGTAGCAATGGGCAAGCCACTCCCTTCACAAGAATTCTCCATTTCAATACATAATTTAAAAGCAGTTCACAATATTCCTTCCCAGCATTATACATACATTATACATACCATTCATTTAAAGCACATCTCACCTCTCCTGGGAACAAGCTTCAATTCCCGGTATATTTGCAAATTACAGTTCCCATGGTTCTTTGCAATGGGATGTGCTTTTAAATGTATAGTGTGTATGCAGCCTCTATCACATTTTTGTGTGACCAAGAAACAAAACCCAAGTTAATATTATGAAGACAGGAACAAATCTGAATCTTAATGGCCGGAGCTAGCAAGAATGGGTTTATCTCCAGTCCCAATTGTGTACTCTCTTACATCCTCCTATAGAAATGGTTTCTATTCACTACTATGAAGGACAAGTAATTGAACATTAAAGGTGTACACAGGCCCACATATTCAACTTGCATCTGTTCCTAAATTTTTAAATTTCACTGTTTGAGTTGCTCTGTGCCCGCTGCACTTTAATCTTTAGTTTGAGTTCAGAGCCATAAATCAAAGTTTTGTTCCATGTTCAGTTTAATGGGGAATCTAAAAATGGCTGCAACTTTTTAAATGACCTTTCAGAACATCACTAAACTAATGAAAGATAGCCTTCAATGAAAAGTCGGAATAAAGTACATTCATAATGTTCAATGACATGTGAAAGAATTATATTAGATGGGGTGGGGGAGAGGAGGCAGAATGGAGTACAAATTAAATATGTCAGTTTTACACACTTTCTCAGGTTGCTATACATCTGGCATCTTTTATCAGGTTGTTTTGAAATTTGGAACATTTACAGAACTCAACAGCTGTCCTTTCAGTACAGTGGTGCCTCGCAAGACGAAATTAATTCGTTCCGCAAGTCTTTTCGTCTTGCGAGTTTTTCGTCTTGCGAAGCACGGTTTCCCATAGGAATGCATTGAAAATCAATCAATGCGTTCCTATGGAAACCGCCTTCAGACCAGGTCCGGGGACAGTCTGTCCCCCGACCTCTTCTGAAGGCCGGCGGGGGGGCGAAAGTCTTTGCTTCCCCCCCGCCTGCCTTCCCGGAACAGCGGAGGCTTCTCCGCTGTCCCGGGGCGATTTAAAAATGCTCCCGGACGGCTTTTGAAGGCAGGCGGGGGGGAGCAAAGACTTTTGCCCCCCGCCCGCCTTCAGAAGAGGTCCAGAGGGCTCTCCAAGCTGCGGATAGCAGCCTGCTGCCCCGCGCGAGGGGCGCTCTGCTTAAGAGCGCCCCTCGCGCGGGGCAGCAGGCTGCTATCCGCAGCCTAGGCGGGAACTCTTCTGAAGGCTGGCGGGGGAGAAGGGCTTTTCTTCCCACCGCCAGCCTTCAGAACAGCCTTCTGAATGTTGGCGGTGGGGAGGAAAACCTTCCTCCCACCGCAAGTCTTCAAGACAGGTCCGGGAACAGAGGAGAAGCGCTGCGCACCTTCCCCTCTGTTCCCGGACCTGTCCTGAAGGCTTGCGGTGGGAGGAGGGCTTTCCTCCCCACCGCCAACATTCAGAATGCTGTTCTGAATGTTGGCGGTGGGGAGGAAAAACCCTCCTCCCACCGCAAGCCCCGATAACAGAGGAGAAGCCCTTCGCGCCTTGTCCTCTGTTCCCAGACCTCCCACCGCAAGCCTTAGGACAGGTCCGGGAACAGAGGAGAAGGCGCGCTGCGCTTCCCCGCTGTCCTCGGAGATTTCCCTATGGGCTTTCGTCTTGCGAAGCAAGCCCATAGGGAAATTCGTCTTGCGAAGCCGCTAAAAAAGCGAGGCATTCGTCTTGCGGGGCACCACTGTATATGATTTTGAGGTCTAGAATTCTGAAATATTTCCATCCCACATTGCCTAAGCTTAAAATATTTGATATATTAAAAATATTTCCTTTGCCGCTTCCATAACCACCACTTTTCATGGGTCGCTTTTACCCATCACCTAGAGGCAGGGTCTCAATGGGCACCTCAAGGCTCCTTTAAATGTATAGATGCAAATGTACAAAGATGCAAGCACTTAGGTCCTACTTAGCTGACGAGAAACCGGTAGTTGAACAGTGCCCACCCAGACCTATTGTCTGCTTGGAAACAAGTAATGAACCTACCCAATTCTGAACTCTGCTAAAAGTGACTGAGTGAGTGAAGAAGAAGAAGAGGGAAAGGAAATAAATATTAATTGCTAAAGTTTCTGGATATAATCTCTGCCCAAATGCTGCCTTGGGTTGAGGTTGTTGTTTGAAGAGGCAGCTAAAGATGATGTTGTTGTGTTTCCCCCCTGCACGGAGTACACCAGGTATTAAAGAAGAATACAGGTTTTGTAGGGATGATGGATATTGGACAATGAGTGTGGAAGTTTATTTGAAGGTTTTGTTAGAAGGAAAGCTGGGAAGAAAAATGTGTAAGGAGGTTGAGGAGGAACCAGGGGAGGCTGGCAAAGAGGGGGAGGAAGCATGGAAACTTCAAGGGGAGGAGGTAGAGGAAAGATGAGGAGAAGGGGGCAGTGGGTCATTTAACCCAGATAAATGAAGTAAATGAAGGGGGCATGATCGGCTTAGCAAGCATGACAAATATAGATGCATATGAAATTCTTATTATAGGAGCTATAGGTAATCAATTTGTCAAACCCTTCCTTATTCCTTATTCAAGTGAAGTGGGGGGGGGGCGGGTTCAAATTACTTTTACTCCTGAATTTTCCCAACAGCAGAGAGGCATTTTAATTCTATAGGCAGTGCCGGCTGAATTGGATTCTAGTAACATAACAGAAGTAGAAAACAGTGCCCTACCTGGAGTCTGAGCAGAAGGCAACTCTCCTGGCTTTGCTGTGAATACAATTTTGGAATTGCAGGATATCTGTTTCTAAGCAATTCTAAGCAAAATTTGTATGAGCAGGATATCTGTTGCTAAGCAAAAACAAAGATTCGCCAGACTAAGATTAAATACCTTGGTTTTAACTTTTCCTCCACCAGAGGGAGCTGAGAACAGAACGCAATGAAACTATCGGACTGATTATATTATGTTTTTTCAGGATGTGGATCACAGACTATGGGACTATATCTGCTCCTCTTTATGACCCTTTTTAATGGGGACCAGATCAAAGAGCTGCGTTTAATCAGCTAAAAATTAAACTGATGTCTGCACCAGCTCTAGGGCTCACCAACCCAGGCAAACCATTTCAACTGTATGTTCATAAGTACCACCACAACGGGGGTGGTACTTTGCTGGGAAGTTGGAGGAGGCCTGCAGCATACCTTTCCAGACAATTGGATTTAGTGGCAAAAGAGTGTCAAATCTTTGCCTAAGGCAGTAGCAGCAACAGGCAGATAAATTGACTTTTGAACAAATCAATGTGCCAAATTTTGCATCAACTTTGATGGATAATGGTGGCTACTGGCTTATTAATAAAATCCCTAGAATAAAGTTACAAGTTGTAAATATTCTTAATTTGGCCACCCTCCTCTAGATGCAAATATGGAGGAGCAAGGTTAACAGGTTACGGACAAGGTTTACTCTAGCAGGCTAGACTTGAAAGATGAACCTATGAGCTAGAAGAGAGAGAGAAAGAGAGAGAGAGAGAGAGAGAGAGAGAGAGAGAGAGAGAGAGAGAGAGAGAGAGAGAGAGAGAGAGAGAGAGAGAGAGAGAGAGAGAGAGAGAGAGAGAGAGAGAGAGAGAGAGAGAGAGAGAGAGAGAGATATGCTGGATATGCAGTGGTCATTTTGTGGGGACTGTAGAGGTTGAGCTTTTCCCTATCAGGAAAAAAGGGTGAAATTATTGCCCTAACCAGAGCTTTGCAATTGTCCACAGGATGTAAAACTGATATCTACATGGATTAAAATAAAATACATGGATACATGGATAACAAATAAAATAAAATAAATGCTTTTACTACCCTACATATACATGGGGATTTGTGGAACGAAAGAGGACTTTTAACAGCTACAGGAGAGGTGGTTGTGAAATAAATGAATAAAATGAATTTTATTCTTAAGGAAGTATAAAAAGAATACAAATAAAGAATAAGAAGAATAAAAATGACCGTGCCTGCCTTAAGACACCAAGGTTCTGTGAACAAAGAGGGTCACAAAGGAGGGGTCCCTTTGCAGAACTGTTTGCACAAGAATGTTTTACGAAAACAGTCTAACATCTTTTGGGGGCAATTCCAATCCTATTATTCCAAGTAGAAAGGCTACTGGTTTCTTAATAAATGTATTTTTCAACATTTATTTGAACTCATTATAAATCTTTTCCCAGAAGTCTTTCACCTTAGGACACGTCCACCACATATGATAAAAACTCCCCTTTTCTTTGCATTTCCAACATAAATTGTCATTTGTATTGTAGATCTTTGCTAATTTCACTGGAGTTAAGTACCATCTATACATCATTTTCATAATATTTTCTTTTAATACAATACATGCAGTAAGCTTAACCCCTTTCTTCCATAGCCTTTCCCAATCTTCCAACATTATATTGTGTCCATGTCTTGTCCAATCAAACATCACAGATTTAACTTGTTCATCCTTTGTATGCCATTCCAATAGTAAATTATACATTTTAGAGAGATTTTTGACATCGGTACTAACAATTCCGTTTCCAATTTGGATTTTTATGTTGCAAAACCATTTTTATTATCAGGGTTATCCGATTTATTGATCTGATAATATTGATCTGATCCAATTTATATTTAATTTGGTCAAATGGTCTCAATTTAAATCCTTCATTATCTTCCAACAATAAATCGGTATATTTCAACCATTTACTCTCCATATTTAACTTTTTGTGTGCCTTTGCTTCCATTGGTGTTCTCCTTGCTAAGAGATCTTTATATGTTATCCAAACATTATATAATGATTTTCTAATTACATGATTTTAAAAACTTTTATGATCCGATATCTTATCATACCATAAATATGCATGCCAACCAAATACATTGTCAAATCCTTCCATATCTAACACATCAGCATTGTCTAGTTGAATCCAATCTTTGACCCAGCAGAAAGCCACAGCTTTAAAATATATCTTCAAATCTGGCAGGGAAAACCCCTCTGTCTCTTATGAATTTGTTAGTACAGTGGTGCCCCGCAAGACGAATGCCTCGCAAGACGAAAAACCCGCAAGACGAAAGGGTTTTTCGGTTTTTGCGTGGCTTCGCTAGACGAATTTCCCTATGGGCTTGCTTCGCAAGAAGAAAGCCCATAGGGAAATCTCTGGGGACCTCTTTTAAATGCTGGCGGTGGGGAGCAAAGCCTTCCCCCCCCTCCGGCCTTCAGAAGAGGTCCAGGAAGGCCGGCGGGGGCCGAAAGGCTTTGCTCCCCACCACCAGCATTTTAAAAGCCGTCCGGGATAGCAGGGAAGCGCTTCCCCTGTCCCGGGGTTTTTTAGAATGCTGGCGGGCGGCAGCGCTGCCGCCCGCCAGCATTTTAAGATCACCCCGGACAGCCTACGCTGTCCCGGGGTTTTTTAGAATGCTGGCGGGCGGCAGCGAAGGCCAGCATTTAAGATCACCTGCCGCCCGCCAGCATTCTAAAAAACCCCGGGACAGCGTAGGCTGTCCGGGGTGATCTTAAAATGCTGGCGGGCGGCAGCGAAGCCTTCGCTGCCGCCCGCCAGCATTTTAAAAAACCTCGGGACAGCGGAGAAGTCCTCTGCTGTCCCGGGGTTTTTTTAAAATGCTGGGGGTGGGTAGAAAAGCCCTTGTCCGCCCCCCCAGCCTTCAGAAGAGGTCGGGGGACAGACTGTCCCCGGACCTGGTCTGAAGGCAATTTCCATAGGAACGCATTTGTCAGGACTGCCTCTAGGTCCCAGCTCACAGAGGACCAACGCCCGGTTGATGTAATGTACAAAAGTCTTTATTGAAGTTTAGTTTCCATTTCAAACCCTAGGGCGCGCAGCCCTACGTCTTGTCCCTAGACCGGCTCAGTCCCCTCTGACTCACTACTCCTTCCGCACCAGTTTAAGATCCTAGCCCGGCTCCACCTCCTGCGCTGTTCTTTCCTCCGCTGGGTCCTTCTGCCCCCTGTGATTTCCTCCTTCCTGGACTCCTCTGACGCTGACCCCTCTGAGTCTTGCCCTTCCTTCCGGCGGGCTTTAGGACCTGGCTCCCTATCCGGGCTCCTTGCTGTGCCGCTCGCCTGTACATTTGAACTTGGTGCGCGCGCCCAGCCGGTAACCTTCCTCCTGACCGTTTCCTCGCTCCCCGATGTAGGCGTGGCCAAGCCTGACTCATCTCCTCTCGCTGGTGGTGAGACCACTGGTCCCGATTCCTGGGACTCCCCCTCCCTACTGCGCTCTGGTGGGGAAGTTGGTCCTGATTTCCAACTGCTGCTCAGGGAGTCCCCGCTGGCCCCTTCTTCCTGGGTTTTCCCCCCTGGAACCCCCCTTGCCATCGGCGCTCCCTTCTGCGAGTCCTCTGATTCGCTGGAGAGGCTCGTGGAATGACTCTGGCCACTGTCACTGCCTACACCCCCCTCGGATTCCTCCTCCTCGCTCTCCATTTGCTCCCCCTCCTGTGTCTCTCCTCCTGAACCCCTGACAGCATTGATTTTCAATGCATTCCTATGGGAAACCGTGCTTCGCAAGACGAAAAACTCGCAAGACGAAAGAACTTGCGGAACGAATTAATTTCGTCTTGCGAGGCACCACTGTATTTTATATTTAATTCTGGGTCCCGTCCACCCCCCCACCCACCCCCCGCCAGATAAATTTAGACAGTGCTTTCTGCCTTCTGTCAGAGAAGGAAGGAAGGAAGGAAGGAAGGAAGGAAGGAAGGAAGGAAGGAAGGAAGGAAGGAAGGAAGGAAGGAAGGAAGGAAGGAGAGAGAGAGTAGTAGTAGAGAGAGAAGGAACGGGAGAGAGAGAGAAGGAGAGAGAGAAAGAGGAAAGGAATGGAGAGAGAGATTAGGGGAGAGGGAAGGGGAGAGAGAGCAGGAGAGACATAGAAATAGAAAGAGATAGAAGGTCTTCTTTCTACGCATATGGAAGCGAAAAGGAGCTGTTTTGTTATTTTGGTCTCGTTACATATACTGTGATTTCTGGGTCAATGTGCATTTACACCAAAGAACGCGACTTCAAATAAGCGACATCCAAGTTTCTTCTTTCTATGTAGATGGAACCCAAAACGACCTGTTTTGCTTACTTTTGACATTACACCTCGATTTGCTATATGTGGGTTCATGAACACCAAAAGAACAATCCAAGATTATTCGTCCTCTTTCTATTGACATGGAACCAAAGCACCTAGGCTTAACTTGGGCTGATAACAGACATTTCACTCTGCGATTTTTGGGTGAATGTGCATTCTAACCCCAAAAACAACAATTGGAAATAAGCCCAACCAGAGCTTTATCATCTTCTTTTTATGTAGATGGAACCCAAAACTCATTTTTGCTTTGGTTAGGGGTGATTCTGGTGCACACCCAAAAAACACCATGCGAATTGAAATAAGCACAATCATGGCTTATTTGTCTTCTTTCTACGCATATGGAAGCGAAAAGACGGTGTTTTGTTATTTTGGTCTCATTACATACACTTTGTGATTTCTGAGTCAATGTTGCCTTAACACCAAAGAACACAACCTGAATAAGCGAAATCCAAGATTCTTCTTTCTAAGTAGATTTAAACCAAAACAACCTGTTTAGCTTTGTTTAGGCTTATTACACTTCGCTTTGATATGTGGGTTAATGAACAGCAAAAGAACAATCAAAGCTTATTCGTCCTCTTTCTTTTGGGCTGATAACAAACATATCACTCTGCGATTTTGGGTGAATGTGCATTTTAACCCCAAAAACAACAATTGGAAATAAGCCCAATCAGGTATGGAAACAGATAAAGAAGGACCTTGAGAGGTGGGGGAAGCTGAGATTGTCATTCTGGGGCAGGATAGCCTTAATCAAGATGAACGTGCTCCCAAGAATGTTATTTTTGTTCCAGAACTTACCGATAATCAAGGGCACTAAGATATTTAAAGAGTGGCAAAGAGAGATCTCAAAATATGTCTGGCAGGGCAAAAAACCAAGAATTAAGTTTAAACTGTTAACAGAAGCTAAAGGAAGGGGGGGATTTGCCCTTCCAGACCTGAAACTATATTATGAGGCATCGTGTCTTTGCTGGGTGAAAACGTGGATAAAATTGGAAAATAAGGAACTATTAGATCTGGAGGGATTCGACAACAGAGCAGGATGGCACGCTTACTTATGGCAGGGAAAGAGGAAACACAAGGGTTTCGAAACCCACATCTTTAAAGGCCCTTTGATGGAAGTTTGGGAGAAGAATAGATTTCTACTAGAACCTAAAGTACCACACTGGCTATCCCCATTAGAAGTTATGAGTGTGAAAAAGGTAAATATGAGAAGCGATTGGATAACCTATGAACAACTGTTAATAAAAGTAGGGGGGACGTGGAAATTGAAACCGTACGATCAGGTTAAAGAAAAAGTATCTGATTGGCTACACTATTTCCAAATAAATGAAATGTTTAAACAAGATATTAAAGAGAGAGGATATGCGGACAAAGATTCCAAATTCCAGACTGAAATAATAAACAATGACTATAAAATCCTTTCTAAAACGTACAATCTGCTATTAGAGTGGAATCTGATAGATGAGGAAGTGAAGTCGGTAATGATTCAGTGGGCAAGGGACATCGGTCATAATATATACTACGAAGAATGGGAGAAACTTTGGGAAAAAACCCTTAAATTTACAGCTTGTATAACGTTAAAGGAGAACCTCATGAAGATGTTTTACCGGTGGTATATAACACCTGCAAAGTTAGCAAAAATATATAAAACCTGTAACAAATGCTGGAAATGCAGGGAAAAAGAGGGATCCTTTTTCCACATGTGGTGGGAATGCAGAAAGGTCAAAGGCTTTTGGGAAAGTGTTTATAATGAAATGAAGAGTATACTAAGATACACCTTTGAAAAAAAACCGGAGGCTTTTCTGTTAGGACTAGCAGGAAGGGATATTAAGAACAATGACGGCAAATTCTTTCAATATGCGACAACGGCCGCAAGAGTCCTACTAGCTCAAAATTGGAAACAACAGAACATACCGACGGTTGAGGAATGGAGAGCAAAATTGTTAGATTACGCGGAGATGGACAGATTGACGGGGAAAATTAGATATATAAAAGACCAAAGGTTCATTGATGACTGGGGGAAATTTGTGGAGTATCTGGAAAATATAAGTGAAGGTCAGATAATGCTAGTTGGGTTCAAAAAGGCTCTGTGAAAAAAAGTAGGAATATTGTCTAAAGAGAAAAAGATGAAAAGAGAAAATAATGTCAATATAAACTAGGATTTGCGTAAATTTGTTAAATAAGGGCATGGATGATTTGAGGGGAACTTGAAGGAAGTCGCAAAGAAAGGAATCCGTGATAATAAGATGTAAACTGTTTTATTTTTTGTTTGTTATGGTTTAAAAACAATAAAAATCATGATGAAAAAAAAAGGAAATAAGCCCAATCAGAGCTTTATCATCTTCTTTTTATGTAGGAACAAAAATCGCTTTGGTTGGGGGCGATTCTGGTGCACACCCAAAAAACACCCAATCAAAGCTTATCCATCTTCTTTCTATGCATATGGAAGCGAAAAGACGCTGTTTTGTTATTTTGGTCTCATTACATCAACTGCGATTTCTGAGTCAATGTTGCATTAACACCAAAGAACAGGACCCGAAATAATTGAAATCCAAGATTCTTCTTTCTACGTAGTTGGAACCCAAAACAACCTTTTTTGCCTTGTTTAGACTTATTACACTTCGCTTTGCTATTTGTGGGTGAATGAACATCGAAAGAAGCATCCAAGCTTAATCGTCCTCTTTCTATTGAGATGGAAAGAAAACACCTATGCTTGATTTGGGTTGAGAGCAAACATTTCACTGCGATGTTTGAGTGAATGTGCATTCTAACCCCCAAAACAACAATTTGTAATAAGCACAAACTGAGCTTTATCTTCCCTTTATGTTCCATGTAGATGGAACCCAAAACACCGTTTTGCTTTGGTTGTGTGTGATTCTGGTTCACACCAAAAAAACACCATGCGAATTGAAATATGCCCAATAAAATCTTCTTCTTCTTCTTTCTACGCATATGGAAGCGAAATGACGCTTTTTTGTTATTTTGGTTTCGTTACATACACTGCGATTTCTGGGTCAATGTGCATTAACACCAAAGAACACGAAATAAGCAACATCCAAGATTCTTCCTTCTATGTAGATGGAACCCAAAACAACCTGTTTTGCTTTGTCTTTGTTTATTACACCTCGATTTGCTATTTGTGGATGAATAAACACCGAAAGAACAATCCAAGTTTTTCGTCCTCTTTCTATTGCGATGGAACCAAAACTGATATCTGGGCTGATAACAAACATTTCACTCTGCGATTTTTGGGTGAATGTGCATTCTAAACCGAAAAACAATTGGAAATAAGCCCAATCAGAGCTTTATCATCTTCTTTTTATGTCGATGGAACCCAAAACTCCTTTTCCTTTGGTTAGGGGTGATTCTGGTGCACACCCAAAAACACCATGCGAATTGAAAGAAGCCCAATCAAAGCTTATTCGTCTTCTTCCTACGCTTCGCTTTGCTTTTTGTGGGGGAACATCGAAAGAACCACCCAAGCTTATTCGTCCTCTTTCTATTGCGATGGAACCAAAACTCATATCTGGGCTGATAACAAACATTTCACTCTGCGATTTTTGGGTGAATGTGCATTTTAACCCCAAAAACAACAATTGGAAATAAGCCCAACCAGAGCTTTATCATCTTCTTTTTATGTAGATGGAACCGAAAACGCCTTATTGCTTTGTTTAGGGGTGATTCTGGTGCACACCCAAAAAACACCCAATCAAAGCTTATTCGTCTTCTTCCTATGCATATGGAAGCGAAAAGACGCTGTTTTGTTATTTTGGTCTCATAACATCCACTGCGATTTCAGAGTCAATGTTGCATTAACACCAAAGAACACGAAATAAGCGACATCCAAGATTCTTCTTTCTACGTAGTTGGAACCCAAAACAACCTGTTTTGCCTTGTTTAGATTTATTACACTTTGCTTTGCTATTTGTGGGTGAATGAACATCGAAAGAAGCATCCAAGCTTAATCGTCCTCTTTCTATTGAGATGGAAAGAAAACACCTATGCTTGATTTGGGCTGATAACAAACATTTCACTGCGATGTTTGAGTGAATGTGCATTCTAACCCCCAAAACAACAATTTGTAATAAGCACAAACTGAGCTTTATCTTCCCTTTATGTTCCATGTAGATGGAACCCCAAACGCCGTTTTGCTTTGGTTGTGTGTGATTCTGGTTCACACCAAAAAAACACCATGCGAATTGAAATATGCCCAATAAAATCTTCTTCTTCTTCTTTCTACGCATATGGAAGCGAAATGACGCTTTTTTGTTATTTTGGTTTCGTTACATACACTGCGATTTCTGGGTCAATGTGCATTAACACCAAAGAACACGAAATAAGCGACATCCAAGAATCTTCCTTCTATGTAGATGGAACCCCAAACAACCTGTTTTGCTTTGTCTATTACACCTCGATTTGCTATTTGTGGAGGAATAAATACCGAAAGAACAATCCAAGTTTTTCATCCTCTTTCTATTGCGATGGAACCAAAACTCATATCCTTAATCTGGGCTGATAACAAACATTTCACTCTGCGACTTTTGAGTGAATGTGCATTCTTTTCTTTTCTTTTTTTTTTTTGATTTTTAAAATTCAGTTTTATTAGGCAATCTCTATAAAAACTTACATCCATAAGAAATGAGTATACAAATACAAATACATAGACACAAATAAAAGAAAAAACACAGTGCGTCAGACGCAACACACGAGGAAAAAGAAAAAGAAAGAAAGAAAAGAAATATAGAAAAAAACAAAGTAAAGACAAAAAAGAAAAAAGAACAAGAAACAAAAACAGCACTTCCATCCATTTCAATTTTGGGTTACATAATCTTAAACAACCTCCGCAGTAGATCTGACGATCACTATACACATCGTAAGTATTAACTACTGTCTGCTGATATATTATTAATTCCCAAGTTAATCTCAATATAATATATAAATTTATTCCACTCACTTTTTAGTTTAGCCATATTCTGGTGTCTAATTTTCTGCGTTAGACTCGCTAATTCTATATATTGAAACAATTTTACTTGCCAATCTTTAATCGAGTTCTGGTATAAACCTCTGGTATAAGCCTTCCAATTTTTCAAGTATTCTGTCTAATACTGAAGCAGATCCACCTGTTGCCATATCTTCTCCCAGCAGTTGCTCACTTTCTTCTAGTTCCAAAACATCAGGGACAGATGATCTGTGCGGCTGTGAAAGTAGATTCAAGGTTGTTTGCTTTTTCGCTTTAGCCGCTCTTGTTCTCCCAGTGCCACTCATTCCAATTCTGTCTGCTAGTCAAGGTCAAATTGAGTATATTCCCATGGGAATCCACAAGCCCATAAAGTAAACAACCAAGTAGGAGGAAAGGAAGCAGAAAGGAAAGTCACATATAGTTATAAATCCAATGTCCTCTAGAGGGAGCCCACTTATATTATAGAGGGGAAGTCCAGTTATTAATGTCAATTATTTAAAACTTCAAAGTTTTTCCAAATTTCAATACGCCAAGAGCACTGTCCAAACAGCCTTTAATTTCCAAAAGACCTTCAGTTTCATTGTGTTTAGCAGAGTATGTCTCAAGATATAACAATGTCTCAAAAAGTGCAGAATAAAGTAATTCAATGTGACAGTTCCACTAGAGCTCAGGTTGTACTAAGTCCAAGTAACAAAGTGTCAAAATCTTGCAATCTGACAGTTCTGTTATCTAGGCAGTCCGACTGCCTGGGATTCTCTGTCAATTTGTAATTCCAGCAGAAAAGGTAAAACACAGTTCATGTTACGAAGTAGAACCTTTAAAGGGTTAAGTCCCAAAGCAGCTTAAATAGATGTAAGAGTTGATTGCCTTTTAGCGCCTCTTCAAAGGCTCCAAACATCAAAGTCTTTGCTTTAAATCTTAAGCAGTGGCAAGAGACGGACTTCCTGGTTTCGTCTCTCGCTTTTAACCGAATTAGCAGTAATTTATCCTCCAAATCTTTCTTTCTTTTCTTACTCACGAGTTCTTGATTTCAAGCCGAATGTTCCCAGGAAAAGAGGACAGCGCTCGCCGACAGCAGCTACGCGGCTTCACTCCACAGAAAGAGCGATTGACTCACAGCACCGCGCCAACCCTTCCACGTTCCGGGACCTCTTACGAGGTCCCTTCTATGCTTCGGGGGGCGCTCCTGGTGCCCGTCGAGTCCCACAGCCACAGGGTTTCGCTGCCTGTGGTTTTCCGATGTGGGTCTCCGCTTCGCCGTAGCGGACGACCCGTTTCTGCGGAGCTCCCTCTTCGCAGTTAGAAGAGGGCAGCCATTGCCGGACGCGCCGCCTCTGGAAGTCGCGAAGTGTAATAAGTCTAAACAAGGTGTCAGAGCTGCCCAAGGTCCCAGCGCACAGAGGACCAACGCCAGTTCTTGTTATATACAAAAGTCTTTATTAAGGTTCAGTTTCGATTCCAAAGCCGCGGCGCGCAGCTCTACGTCTCTACCCTAGGCCGCTGAAGCTTCGTCTGAATCTCCTCCCCCCAGACACCAGTTCAAGACCCTAGCCTTGCTCCACCTCTTCCTTTGCTCCTTTCTCCTCTGGGTCCTTATGCCCGCCGGGGTGTTGCCCTTTCTGGACTCTTCTGATGCTGAAGAGTCTCCGGATTCTTCCCCCTCCCTCCGGCGTGCTTTAGGACCTGGCTCCCAATCCTCGCTCCCAGCTGTCCCGCGCGCCTGTGTATTTGAACTTGGCGCGCGCGCCCAGCCGGCAACTTTCCTCCTGACCGTTACGCTGCTTCTGTCACTGCTTCCCCCTTCGGGGTGGCTCGCTGGATCTGACTTCCCCTCTATTTCCTCACTCAGCGACAGGGGCGTGGTCAGCCCTGCCTCATCTTCTCTTTCTCCTGGAGTGGAAACCGGTCCTGACATCTGGGACTCTTCCCCCCCGCTACGCTCTGGTGGGGAAACTGGTCCCGATCTCCAGCTGCTGCTTTGGGAGTCACCGCTGGCTCCTTGCTCCTGGTGCCTCCCTCCCGGGAACCCCCTTGCCCTGGCTATGGGTGCCCCCTTCTATGGATCTTCCGACTCACTGGACAGACTCATGGAATCTCTTGCCCCACTGTCTTCCTCACCTACACTGCCCTCGGATTGTTCCCCTTCGCTCTCCGCTTCCTCCTACTCCTGTGCCTCCACTCCTGAACCCCTGACATCCATCCCCCCTTCGAAGCCCCCCTTCCCCCTCCCCCTCCTCGGGTGCGGGTTCCAGGTGCTCCAGTGTTGTGGGGGTGAGTGCGGGATACAGTTCCTCCCCTCCGATGTGCATCCGGCTGGTTGGGGTCGGCCAGTCCGGAATGGGCTCGTCGACGTCGATCTCCTCTGCTTCCATCTCTCTGCATCTGTGCTCGAACCCAGGGTCCTCCCCCAACACGTCCATGTCCGTCTCTCCCCCGGTCGCCTCGGAGGATGCTGCCTGCCAAGGCCCCTTCAGCCACTTCCTGCTCCACCCCACCTCCGGTTGATTGTCCCACCAATAAGAGCGGTCTGTGGCAGACCCTGAGAGTGATCCCTCCGGGGAACGTGTGTCGGGTGCTGGTTCCTCGTCTGATGAGAACCCCTGGAACGTGCTGGCTGAAAGTGTGGGTGTGAAAAGATATTCATCGAAATAATCTGCCGGCATAGGTCTGTGTGGGAAGAGTGCATGGAATTCGTCCTTGAGGTAGTGCTCCTCAACCGCATAGTACGGCACCCAGCTGATGGCGCTGGCCGGGGTACCTTCCCTGGCGAGGAGATACTCAACCCCCTCTTCCCCCCATCTCGAGTCCAAAATTTCCGTGACCTCGTTGAGTGGCCCTGCTCTTGGCGACCCTCCCCCTGTTGGCGATCTGCAGGGTGGTTCTGGTACGTTCCCTGGCGCCTGGAACCTGTGGGGTTCCTTGTAGGGTGTAAGCACTGATCTATGAAAGACCGGGTGCATTCTGGAACCCTCCGGGAGTGTCAACCTGAAGGCTACCGGATTGATTTGTGCCTCGACTTGGTAAGGTCCTAACTGCTTGTGCCTGAGCTTCTTCTTAGCTAATGTCCTGGCTGGCAGTGCCTGGGCTGCTAACCAGACCCAGTCCCCTACCCGTATGTTTTCCCCGACTCTCCTGTGCCTGTCTGCCTGCACCTTGTATGCTTGTTTAGCCCATTCTAAATGCCTTCGGAGCTGCTCGTGGACCTCCCGCAATTCCTCTGCCCAAGCCTCTGCTCCCTGTGTCTCCCCCCTCCCCCACTTTCTCTAACCCCGGGAAGGTTCTGGGATGTCGTCCATTGTTGGCGAAGAACGGTGTCACCCCTGTGGATACGTGCTTCGTGTTGTTGTAGGCAAACTCGGCCAGCGGTAGGTAGTCCACCCAGATCGAGGGCTGTTGATTTGCGTAGCATCGCAGGTACTGCTGCATGATGGCGTTGACCCTCTCCGCTTGTCCGTTGGTTTGCGGATGTCTCGCCGACGCTAAGTTGATCTTGACGTTCAGGATGCCCAGCAGCTTCTGCCAGAAGCTCGAGATGAATTGGCGACCCTGGTCAGACAAGATGGACCGCGGCAAGCCGTGAACCTTGAACACGTGGTCTATGAACAGCTTGGCTGTCTGTTCCGCCGTGGCCACCTTCGCGCAAGGAATGAAGTGCGCCATTTTGGTGAACATGTCCACCACCACGAGAACTGCTGTCTTGCCTCATGAGCTGGGCAGATCTGTGACAAAGTCCAGGGCCACTTTCTCCCATGGCTCGAGAGCCGTCTGTAGCGGTTCCAACAATCCCGCCGGTGGCCTGTGTACTGGTTTGGCCCTTTGGCAAGTGTCGCACCTCGTGACGTAATCCGCGACTTCTCCCCTCATCTTGGGCCACCAAAAGTCTCTGGCTACTCGTCGTCCTTCGCTGTGCCTGTCCGCACCTCCTCCATCTTGGAGCGTGCGAAGGAATCCGTCTGCAGCGCGCGACGTACGGCGTCCAGGTCCACGGTGGCCGAAGCGCACGCCCACGCTTAAGGTGCGAAAATGTGTTTGACTGCCACCGGTGCCGCTTCCTCGAGATACTGCGGCTTCCTGGATAGCGCATCCGCCATGACGTTGTTGCCTCTCGGGGTGTATTCTATCCGGAAGTCGAAATCCGCGAAGAACTCCGTCCAGCGGATGTGTCTCTGGTTCAGGAACCGCGCCGTGTGCCAGTACTCCAGGTTCTTATGGTCCGTGCGTACCTGCACCGTGTGTTTGGCTCCGATGAGGAAGTGCCGCCACGCTTTGAAGGCTGCATGAATGGCCAGCAACTCCCTGTCCCAGATGGTGTAGTTCTGTTCCGACTTGCTGAGTTTTCGGGAGTAGAAAGCGCACGGCCTCCAGTCCCCTTGCGCATCTTGCTGCAACAGGACCGCCCCCACCGCTCTGTCCGAGGCGTCCGTCTCAACCCTCATTGGTTTGCTGGGGTTGACGTGTAGCAGCTGTTCTTCGGACGCGAAGAGATGCTTGAGTCTCTGAAAGGACTGTTCCGCCTGGTCCGTCCAGGTGAACTTCTTCTTCTTGGAGCTGAGGGTGTCCGTGATGGCTGCCGTCTCCATCGCTGTCAGGGGTTCAGGAGCAGAGACACAGGAGAGGGAGCAAATGGAGAGCGAGGAGGAGGAATCCGAGGGGGGAGTAGGCAGTGACAGTGGTCAGAGAGATTCCACGAGTCTCACCAGCGAATCAGAAGACTCACAGAAGGGAGCGCCCATGGCCAGGGCGAGGGGGGTGCCAAAGGGGAAGCCCCAGAAGGAAGGGGCCAGCAGGGACTCCTTGAGCAGCAGCTGGAAATCAGGAACAGCTTCCCCACCAGAGCACAGTAGGGGGGAGGAGTCCCAGGAATCGGGAACAGTGTTCTCGCCACCAGCGAGAGGAGATGAGTCAGGGTTGACCACGCCCACATCGGAGAGCGGGGGAACGGTCAGGAGGAAGGTTACCGGCTGGGCGCGCGCGCCAAGTTCAAATGTACAGGCGAGCGGCACAGCAGATAGCCCGGATGGGGAGCCAGGTCCTAAAGCCCGCCGGAAGGAAGGGCAAGACTCAGGAGGGTCAGCGTCAGAAGAGTCCAGAAGGGAGGAAACCCCAGGGGGCAGAAGGACCCAGAGGAGGAAAGAACAGCGGAGGAGGTGGAGCCGGGCCAGGATCTTAAACATGTGCGGAAGGGGTAGTGATTCAGAGGGGACTTCGCCGATCTGAAGTCAAGACGTAGGGCTGCACGCTCTGGGGTTTGAAATGGAAACTAAACTTCAATAAAGACTTTTGTACATTAAATCAACTGGGCGTTGGTCCTCTGTGAGCTGGGACCTGGAGGCAGTCCTGACAATCGCGAACACCTTGATGAACTTGTGATAAAAGTTGGCGAAGCCGACGAACTTCTGGACCTCCTTCCGATTCCGCGGGCTCTTCCAGTCCAACACCGCACGGACCTTGGTGCTGTCCATGGCGAGTCCCTTGTCGGACAGCTTGTATCCCAGGAAATCCACCTCCGTCACGTCGAACTGGCACTTCTCCAGTTTGGCGTAAAGTCTGTGCTCCCGTAGTCTTTGCAGGACCTCCTTGACGTCCCTCTCGTGAGCCTCCTTCGATTCCGAAAAAATCAGGATGTCGTCCAGGAAGCAGACACGCTTCTTGTAAAGGAGTCCCGCTAAGACGTGGTGCATGAAAGCTTGAAAACAATGGGAGCCATTTTGTAAACCAAATGGCATAACTCTGTGTTTGTAGGTGCCCAAGGGCGTAAACATGGCCGTCTTCCACTCGTCGCCCTCTCCCACACGTATGAGGTTGTACACCCCCCGAAGATCCAACTTGGTGAAGATGCGTCCCTTCCTCACCGTTGTGAGTAGATCGTCGATCTTGGGCATGGGGAATGCCGTGGGCTTTGTCCTCGAATTTATGACCCTATAATCACAGACTAATCTCCGTTGATCCGTGTCTTTTTTCTTCACGAAAAACACAGGACTGCCCCCCACTGCTTTGGACTCCTGGATGAAACCGCGCTTCAAGTTGTGGTCTATGAACTCCCTGAGTTCTTGCAGTTCGTCTTCAGACATGGAATACAGTTTTCCGGTCGGCAGCGTCGCCCCCGGCAGGAGGTCAATCTTGCAATCGTAGGACCTGTGGGGAGGCAGCTTGTCCGCTTCCTTCTCGCAGAAAACCTCCAAAAACGCTGCGTACTTGTGGGGCACTGCTTGCAGCGTGCCTAATCATAGCTGCGGGTCATCCTCTTCCCCCTCTCCCTCCGGGCTAGTCAGGATGCAGTGTTCTGCGCAGTAGGAGGAGCCGAAAGTTAATTGGCGCTGGTACCATGCCAATGCCGGGCTGTGCCTGTGCAGCCAACTCATGCCCAATACTACAGGCGTGTCCGACAGGTGGGTGACATTGAAGCTGATGACTTCCCGGTGATTTCCAATTTGCATCACCATCGGCGGCGTTTGCTTGACCACCTGCCCCCCCAGCAATTCTCTTCCATCGACCGTGACGACTTTCAGGGGCATCGTGGCTGGCAGGAGCGCTATGCGATGTTGCTTGATGCAATCCACTCCTATAAAGTCTGCATTACTACCAGAGTCAATGGTAATGGGCACTTCCATAGTGAGTCCATTGGGTAGCTGGAGCGATGCAGTGAGTTGCACCACCGGTTTGGGCGGGAGTGGGTCTGTGGGCTGTAAAATCTCTGGGGACTGCTTCACTGACTCGCCTGGCTGGGCCCCAGTGCCTCTGCCTCCAACCAGGCTTCGTCGTTTCCCTGCAGCTCTTCCCTTGGCTGCCCTGCTTCTTTCACTGTTGCTGAGGCTGCAGTGTGCTTTTGGAGCCTCTGGGGACACTCTTTGGCCATGTGCTGTGCACTGTCGCAGATGTAGCACTTCCTGCTTCCTCTAGGAGGCTTCGCCTTGACTGCTCCTGGTGTTTGGGCTCTGGTTGCTGTCTGAGCCCTGGCACCGCCTATCTCCATCGGCTCTTCTCCCCCTCCCAGTGGAGGCGTGGACTGGGCGCGCGCTGGCTCTCTGGGCAGGAAAGGAGCAGATCTGGCTGGCGTGCGTCCCAAACGTCCGTCATCTTTGTTCCAAGGGCGTTCTTCCAGACGCACTCCTATCGCCAGCGCCCTGTTGACTACTTCTGCTGTGCTGGTGGGTCTGTCCCCCCTTGCAATTTCATCCTTCACAGCCCCATTTAGCCCCTCCCAGAATATGTCTCACACGGCTGCTGAGTCCTTGTCCCAGCCCAATGCATTTACTAACGCAAAAAAGCGTGAGTGATATTGCCTCACAGTGGCTTTCCCTTGCTGCAACCCATGCATTTGCTTTCTGGCCAGATCCACATCAACTGTTGATTGAAAACAAACGTTCATCGCTTTGATAAAGGCTGTTGAATCTTTGAGGGCGGGGTCATTTTCGCGCCACAAATTGCGCAGCCACGATTTAGCTTCCCCATGCAGATGAGTTATAATGAACCCCACTTTCTCCTCCTCATCTCTAAAGTCTTTCCGAAGCAAATTGAGCGCGAAAATTATGTCTGCCCTGAAGATAGGATACTGCTGCAAATTCCCATCGAAGTGGGATACGACGCTGCCTCCCCTTTTCCCGAGGCCAAGAGAAGATGAGCCAGAGCTGGCCACGCCTCCATCGCAGAGTGAGGGAACGGAGGGGAAGTCAGGTTCAGCTAGCCTCCCCGAAGGAGAAGGTAGTGACAGGAGCAGTGTAACGGTCAGGAGGAAGGTTGCCGGCTGGGCGCGCGCGCCAAGTTCAAATGTGCAGGCGCGCGGCACAGCAGGAAACCAGGATTGGGAACCAGGTCCTAAAGCCCACCGGAGAGAGGGGGAAGACTCAGGAGAATCAGCGTCAGAAGAGTGTAGAAGGAGTGAGACCCCAGCGGACAGGCGGACCCAGAGGAGAAAAGAGCAAAGGAAGAGGTGGAGCAAGGCTAGAGTCTGGTGTCTGACCACGCCCCTATCACTGAGTGAGGGAATAGAGGGGAAGTCAGATCCAGCTAGCCCCCCCGAAGGGGGAAGCAGTGACAGGAGCAGTGTAACGGTCAGGAGGAAGGTTGCCGGCTGGGCGCGTGCGCCAAGTTCAAATGCACAGGCGCGCGGGACAGCCGAGAGCGCGGTTTGGGAGCCAGGTCCTAAAGCATGCCAGAGGCAGGGGGAAGAATCCAGGGACTCTTCAGCATCAGAAGAGTCCACAAAGGGCAACACCCCAGCGGGCAGACGGACCCAGAGGAGAAAGGAGCAAAGGAGGAGGTGGAGCAAGGCTAGGGTCTTGAACTGGTGTCTGGGGGGAGGAGATTCAGACGGAACTTCAGCGGTCTAGGGTTGAGACGTAGAGCTGCGCGCCGCGGCTTTGGAATCGAAACTGAACCTTAATAAAGACTTTTGTTTATAACAAGAACTGGCGTTGGTCCTCTGTGAGCTGGGACCTTGGGCAGCTCTGACACTGGCGTTGGTCCTTTGTGAGCTGGGACCTCGGGCAGCTCTGACACGCGTCGTGTTCTTTGGTGTTAATGCAACATTGACTCTGAAATCGCAGTGGATGTAATGAGACCAAAATAACAAAACAGCATCTTTTCGCTTCCATATGCATAGAAAGAAGACGAATAAGCTTTGATTGGGTGTTTTTTGGGTGTACACCAGAATTGCCCCCAACCAAAGCGATTTTTGTTCCTACATAAAAAGAAGATGATAAAGCTCTGATTGGGCTTATTTCCAATTGTTGTTTTTGGGGTTAGAATGCACATTCACCCAAAATCGCAGAGTGATATGTTTGTTATCAGCCCAAAAGAAAGAGGACGAATAAGCTTTGATTGTTCTTTTGCTGTTCATTAACCCACATATCAAAGCGAAGTGTAATAAGCCTAAACAAAGCTAAACAGGTTGTTTTGGTTTAAATCTACTTAGAAAGAAGAATCCTGGATTTCGCTTATTCAAGTTGTGTTCTTGTTAAGGCAACATTGACTCAGAAAACACAAAGTGTATGTAATGAGACCAAAATAACAAAACACCGTCTTTTCGCTTCCATATGCGTAGAAAGAAGACAAATAAGCCATGATTGTGCTTATTTCAATTCGCATGGTGTTCTTTGGGTGTGCACCAGAATCACCCCTAACCAAATCAAAAAGTTTTGGGCTTATTTCCAATTGTTTTTGGGTTTAGAATGCACATTCACTCAAAAATCGCAGTGAAATGTTTGTTATCAGCCCAGATTAAGGATATGAGTTTTGGTTCCATCGCAATAGAAAGGAGGAAAAACTTGGATTGTTCTTTCGGTGTTTATTCATCCACAAATAGCAAATCGAGGTGTAAGACAAAGCAAAACAGGTTGTTTGGGGTTCCATCTACATAGAAGGAAGATTCTTGGATGTCGCTTATTTCGTGTTCTTTGGTGTTAATGTACATTGACCCAGAAATCGCAGTGTATGTAACGAGACCAAAATAACAAAAAAGCGTCATTTCGCTTCCATATGCGTAGAAAGAAGAAGAAGATTTGATTGGGCATATTTCAATTCGCATGGTGTTTTTTGGGTGTGCACCAGAATCACCCCTAACCAAAGGAAAAGGAGTTTTGGGTTCCATCGACATAAAAAGAAGATGATAAAGCTCTGATTGGGCTTATTTCCAATTGTTTTTGGGTTTAGAATGCACATTCACTCAAAAATCGCAGTGAAATGTTTGTTATCAGCCCAGATTAAGGATATGAGTTTTGGTTCCATCGCAATAGAAAGGAGGAAAAACTTGGATTGTTCTTTCGGTGTTTATTCATCCACAAATAGCAAATCGAGGTGTAAGACAAAGCAAAACAGGTTGTTTGGGGTTCCATCTATATAGAAGGAAGATTCTTGGATGTCGCTTATTTCGTGTTCTTTGGTGTTAATGCACATTGACCCAGAAATCGCAGTGTATGTAACGAGACCAAAATAACAAAAAAGCGTCATTTCGCTTCCATATGCGTAGAAAGAAGAAGATTTGATTGGGCATATTTCAATTCGCATGGTGTTTTTTGGGTGTGAACCAGAATCACACACAACCAAAGCAAAACGGCGTTTTGGGTTCCATCTACATGGAACATAAAGGGAAGATAAAGCTCAGTTTGTGCTTATTACAAATTGTTGTTTTGGGGGTTAGAATGCACATTCACTCAAACATCGCAGTGAAATGTTTGTTATCAGCCCAAATCAAGCATAGGTGTTTTCTTTCCATCTCAATAGAAAGAGGACGATTAAGCTTGGATGCTTCTTTCGATGTTCATTCACCCACAAATAGCAAAGCGAAGTGTAATTAGTCTAAACAAGGCAAAACAGGTTGTTTTGGGTTCCAACTACGTAGAAAGAAGAATCTTGGATGTCGCTTATTTCGTGTTCTTTGGTGTTAATGCAACATTGACTCTGAAATCGCAGTGGATGTTATGAGACCAAAATAACAAAACAGCGTCTTTTCGCTTCCATATGCATAGAAAGAAGACGAATAAGGGTGTTTTTTGGGTGTGCACCAGAATCACCCCTAAACAAAGCAAAAAGGCTTTTGGGGTTCCATCTACATAAAAAGAAGATGATAAAGCTCTGGTTGGGCTTATTTCCAATTGTTGTTTTTGGGGTTAAAATGCACATTCACCCAAAAATCGCAGAGTGAAATGTTTGTTATCAGCCCAGATATGAGTTTTGGTTCCATCGCAATAGAAAGAGGACGAATAAGCTTGGATTGTTCTTTCGATGTTCCCCCACAAAAAGCAAAGCGAAGCGTAGGAAGAAGACAAATAAGCTTTGATTGGGCTTCTTTCAATTCGCATGGTGTTTTTTGGGTGTGCACCAGAATCACCCCTAACCAAAGGAAAAGGAGTTTTGGGTTCCATCGACATAAAAAGAAGATGATAAAGCTCTGATTGGGCTTATTTCCAATTGTTTTTGGGTTTAGAATGCACATTCACTCAAAAATCGCAGTGAAATGTTTGTTATCAGCCCAGATTAAGGATATGAGTTTTGGTTCCATCGCAATAGAAAGGACGAATAACTTGGATTGTTCTTTCGGTGTTTATTCATCCACAAATAGCAAATCGAGGTGTAAGACAAAGCAAAACAGGTTGTTTGGGGTTCCATCTACATAGAAGGAAGATTCTTGGATGTCGCTTATTTCGTGTTCTTTGGTGTTAATGCACATTGACCCAGAAATCGCAGTGTATGTAACGAGACCAAAATAACAAAAAAAGCGTCATTTCGCTTCCATATGCGTAGAAAGAAGAAGATTTGATTGGGCATATTTCAATTCGCATGGTGTTTTTTGGGTGTGAACCAGAATCACACACAACCAAAGCAAAACGGCGTTTTGGGTTCCATCTACATGGAACATAAAGGGAAGATAAAGCTCAGTTTGTGCTTATTACAAATTGTTGTTTTGGGGGTTAGAATGCACATTCACTCAAACATCGCAGTGAAATGTTTGTTATCAGCCCAAATCAAGCATAGGTGTTTTCTTTCCATCTCAATAGAAAGAGGACGATTAAGCTTGGATGCTTCTTTCGATGTTCATTCACCCACAAATAGCAAAGCGAAGTGTAATTAGTCTAAACAAGGCAAAACAGGTTGTTTTGGGTTCCAACTACGTAGAAAGAAGAATCTTGGATGTCGCTTATTTCGTGTTCTTTGGTGTTAATGCAACATTGACTCTGAAATCGCAGTGGATGTTATGAGACCAAAATAACAAAACAGCGTCTTTTCGCTTCCATATGCATAGAAAGAAGACGAATAAGGGTGTTTTTGGGGTGTGCACCAGAATCACCCCTAAACAAAGCAAAAAGGCTTTTGGGGTTCCATCTACATAAAAAGAAGATGATAAAGCTCTGGTTGGGCTTATTTCCAATTGTTGTTTTTGGGGTTAAAATGCACATTCACCCAAAAATCGCAGAGTGAAATGTTTGTTATCAGCCCAGATATGAGTTTTGGTTCCATCGCAATAGAAAGAGGACGAATAAGCTTGGATTGTTCTTTCGATGTTCCCCCACAAAAAGCAAAGCGAAGCGTAGGAAGAAGACAAATAAGCTTTGATTGGGCTTCTTTCAATTCGCATGGTGTTTTTTGGGTGTGCACCAGAATCACCCCTAACCAAAGGAAAAGGAGTTTTGGGTTCCATCGACATAAAAAGAAGATGATAAAGCTCTGATTGGGCTTATTTCCAATTGTTTTTGGGTTTAGAATGCACATTCACTCAAAAATCGCAGTGAAATGTTTGTTATCAGCCCAGATTAAGGATATGAGTTTTGGTTCCATCGCAATAGAAAGGACGAATAACTTGGATTGTTCTTTCGGTGTTTATTCATCCACAAATAGCAAATCGAGGTGTAAGACAAAGCAAAACAGGTTGTTTGGGGTTCCATCTACATAGAAGGAAGATTCTTGGATGTCGCTTATTTCGTGTTCTTTGGTGTTAATGCACATTGACCCAGAAATCGCAGTGTATGTAACGAGACCAAAATAACAAAAAAAGCGTCATTTCGCTTCCATATGCGTAGAAAGAAGAAGATTTGATTGGGCATATTTCAATTCGCATGGTGTTTTTTGGGTGTGAACCAGAATCACACACAACCAAAGCAAAACGGCGTTTTGGGTTCCATCTACATGGAACATAAAGGGAAGATAAAGCTCAGTTTGTGCTTATTACAAATTGTTGTTTTGGGGGTTAGAATGCACATTCACTCAAACATCGCAGTGAAATGTTTGTTATCAGCCCAAATCAAGCATAGGTGTTTTCTTTCCATCTCAATAGAAAGAGGACGATTAAGCTTGGATGCTTCTTTCGATGTTCATTCACCCACAAATTGCAAAGCGAAGACGAATAAGCTTTGATTGGGCTTCTTTCAATTCGCATGGTGTTTTTTGGGTGTGCACCAGAATCACTCCTAACCAAAGGAAAAAGAGTTTTGGGTTCCATCGACGTAAAAAGAAGATGATAAAGCTCTGATTGGGCTTATTTCCAATTGTTTTTGGGTTTAGAATGCACATTCACTCAAAAATCGCAGAGAGAAATGTTTGTTGTGGTTCGAGGACCCGACCCCCGCGAAGTAAAATGAAGACACAGGGACACGTGATATAAGGTTAATGGGTTAGAAAAGGCCACAACTTTGTGGATTACAGCAATGAAAAGGTATTGGCTTAGGCATTGGATCACGAAACAAGTGGGTTTATTCACCAGGGGTTCATCACCAGTTGATGCTAATCCAACTATAGGCTCACCCCTGATGTCACCGAGGGTCGTGCCATGGCCTCCTGCCAAGCAGGCTTCGGACGGAATACACGACCGCCAGATTCCATTAACGGAATACCCCTAGAAATTGAAGGCATAGGCGATGGCCACACCTAGCACTTCAACACACCACAACACATTATTCCAATGCCTAACCGCCACCCGAGCTAAAGGCTCGCCGCCAATACCTTCAACGCTGCAACCAATCCCAGATGCTTCTGCTGACGCTAGCTAACCAAATGTCGTTCCCCAGATCCGATAAGTGGACGCCGTCATTCCGGTATAAATCTTGGTCGCCGATCCGGATACGGTCATGATAAATGACTCGGCCATACATAAAGCGCACCCAACGGGCTACCGCCCGATTTACGAGTTTCCTGGTTCTTTCAATGGCCATACAGCTTTGCGCACTGCGCCAAACAGTTCTTTTCAAGAAGCAGGACCAGAACACCGTTGTTCTGGGACACAAGGCTGCAAATGCATTCAAGTCTCTTTTTATGCTCCACAACAAGTCCACACTCCTTCTGTTGGCGAGGTCATTCTCCCCAAATGAATTGCAAGGATGTCGGGAGGGCCGCACTTGGCTACTTTCTTCCACAGCAATGGCATAAGCTCCTCCCAACGCATGCCTCTTGTCGAAAACCAGGAAACTCGAACACCATGTGGAAGGCCAAGATTGTGTGCAAGGCCGCAGCTCACCGCTTGTACGCGGGCCCAATGAACTATACTGTGGACGCAACACCACACGCTTCTCCTGAGCATAGCTGGGGGTAAAAGACAGAAAAGAAAAGGCGGATAAGTAGGGTAAAGCGCTGCAGGTCGCATATTAGACTTATAAGCATTGGATTTCCCACCGACCCATTTCTTTGATCCTGTCCGCCGGTAGCCCCAGGTGCGCGGCCGTGGTTGCGGCGCCAATCCTAAATGAGTGTGCAGCGTACTCCTGGGAGGATAGACCACAGCCTCAATAGCCTTGCGAAGTACTCTGGTGAATTGGTGCCTCAACAAGGGTGACCCATCTTCATGGACCAGAAACGGACCCGGGCTGGGCGGTCTGAGGTAGAGGTACCGCATAGTGTCCTCTACCAAGCATGGGCCCTGCTGTGCCGACGCCGTGAGCTTAACTAGGACACCCTTACCAGCCTGATCAGTCTTGGACTGACATATACGCACTGTCATGTTAGAATCGGACAACTGCACGTCCTCGCACAGGAAGCCGCGCGTTGGACCTCGTGCACTAACTTCAAACACCACCTCACCAACTCTAAGCGCGCCAAAAAGGTTTTATGCGTATCTGTGATAACAACTCCATGCCCTCCGCTGCTACCCCTGAATCGGCTTACGGCCCTTGGCCGTATCTCTGTTCGGATAGATATCGATCCTCCCTGATCGATAGGGCCGCGATCTCAGACAGCTTTACGATCCCAATCAATCACTTACAGCGGTCCGGCACGCTTCCTCCCAAGCTGCGCAATAACTCCTGCTGTCTCTTCTCAGTCACGGCTTTTAGCAGAGTAGAACACAGCGTGTAAAGCAGTCTTGCTTCTTGTAAGCACACATAGACAGATTTGTCTATTTACAGCTCTTTATTAAAACATTTCAGCTAACAAAGACCAGGGCTTCTTTCAGCCATGTCCAAAGGCACGTCTTTCTCTCTCACAGATACACAGAGAGAAGAAGTGAAAGTACAGGGAAAAACTCCTCCTCCTTAGCTTCTAAAAGCTTCTGTCTCCGCCCAGCTGTAAGCTGACGTCAGCAGGTGACACACACCAGGGAATTTAACCAGTTAAGTTCTGAACTATAACACCCCCCCTTGTGTCCCTGCGTGATACCTGTGCAACATCTTCAGTAACACCTTGTGAGATCAATTTCTTCCCCAATGCCTTGTGCCCTCCCTTGGCAAACCTGTTTGGCATTTGTGGAACCACCTCACAACTCTCAGAATCGCACTGTGCGAAACTTACCCACGCACCTGTGGCCTGGTACCTCTCTGGTGGGATACCCTTAGTTGTGCGACTGGACCTCCTAGGCACAAACTCAGGTGTTCCCTCTGACTCACTTTGATCAGCAGGTGTGTCCTCTGCATCATGGAATTCTCCTTCTGACTTAAAGCGTCTTCGAATCCTCTCCATTACACTCACAGGAGAACTAGGCGCACTCTTGGGCTGTCTCTTAACAGCTTGTGGAGATGCCCTATCCTGCTCCTGACCCTGGTCAGTGACCTGGTCGTCATCAGCAGCCTCAGCCTCTTCTTCCGCCTCATCAGAACTGTCTTCTGGATCAGAGAGACATTCTGAGAGAACATCACGCCTAACAGGAGTCTTTGACTTTACAACCTCCTCTAAGAACTCAGCGTGTTTACTGATCAGCACCTTACTCTGATCACCTGACGGGTAAGCAAACCGCCATGCACGGGCTTCTGGCTCATACCCACAGAAGATCATTTTCTGGACTTTGGCTCCATCTGGCCCTTGCAAAGCTTTAGGCAAAGCGACAAGCGCAGGAGTCCCAAACGTCCGCAGAAAGTGAACCTGGGGTTTTCGGCCATTTAACAAAGAGAACGGTGTGTCACTTACCAGTGAGTTGTAGACACGATTCCAGGTGAATGACACAGCCCTAGTAGCCTCCAACCAAAACTTAGGAGGTAACCTGGCTTCTTTCAGCATCACCTGTGCAGCCTTAACCAGAGCTCCACTCCTCAGCTCTGCCACCCCCCCTAGCTGGGGTGAAGTAACTGTGTGACGTATCCCTCTCTTCTGAAAGAACTTCTGCAAAGCAGAACCAGTGTACTCAGCATTTCTGTCACTGATGATCGCTTGAACCCTGGTGGAAAATCTCTGTTCCACCCCCTCAATCCAGCTCTTGATCAGCTGTGCTGCATCCTCCCTGGATTTGAGACCGTGAGCCCAGGAATTCTGCGAGAAATCATCCAGAAAAGTTAGCAGAAACCTGGCCCCCCCTAGACTTGGTTCCTTGACAGGACCGGACAAATCTATGTGTACCAGCTCAAAAGGTTTGGTGGCTACACGTTCCACCTTTGGGTAACTGCACCCTCTCACCTTTGCTTGCTTGCAAGTGTCACAATTAATGGCACTTTGACAATTTCTAATTTTACAACCTGTAACAACCTCAGGCAACGCCTGCAAATCCTCTAAAGGATTGTGAATCGTTCTCTGATGCCATACGCATGCAGATGTAACATTATGAGCGGGAACTGTAGTACGCTGGTTGGGAACTGTAGCACGCAATGCTTGTGCTTTCTCAACCTTCCCCTCACCCCCAAGAGACGTTTTAAGAATGAAAAGATCATTCTGTCCCTTCCGCACTTTGGCCAGTAACCTCCCCCCTTTGGAGATTGTGCAAACATCATTTTCAAAACAAACCTTGAACCCCTTACTTAACAAATAAGGCACAGATAACAAACAATGATGAACCTCCGGAACAATACAAAAATCCACCGTCTCCTGTAAAACAGAAAGATAGGCATTAGTACATTTGAGAACTCTAGTTTTCTGTCCATTCGCGAACTTAATAGTTTGTCCCTTCGGAACTGCCGTGCAATTCCACCTCTCGACTGCAGGGGTCTCTGGAACCATGTTGCGGTTAGCTGCAGAGTCTATTACAAAGGCCATCTCGGAAATTTCCACTCGGCCGTCTTCAAACACTGCCATACTCGCTGAGACTTGATAAGACTCTTCCTGTTGTTTACCACGACCACCTGGCTCAGTTCCACGCCTGCCTGTCTTCCCAGGCCTGTTGCCATGGAAACCCGCCTGATTCCCATGGGAAAAGTCTTTGCAAACATCCTGCCTCGGCTCTCTGCTCCGGTGGGGGCAACTGCCACGCCGACGTTGAACTCCAGTGGAAAAACACTGCCCGGGGCTCCTCCCAGCTGGCCTGGCCTTCCTCCTTCTGGAACGGCGCCTTCCACCAGTCTGGCCCCCCCTGAAGCTCCTCTTTGCTTCAGCACAAAGCGAAAGCTCTTTAAACTTGCCTTTGGAACTCTTCGCCCCCCCGATCTGCTCACTAGCGCTCCTAGAGGCCGATACATCGGGAACAGGGCCTGCCAGTCCAGCCTCTCCAGGACCCAGTCCATCACACAGACGTGTAGAAGCATTACAACAGCTCTCCAACACTGTCTCAGCCCCCCTTGGGCTTTCTCCAGGGCTCTGGCCTTTCGCTGATGCCTCACACAAGCCCTTCAGCAAATTCCAGGCAGCCCACGCTGTCGTTATGCCCTCCAAATGAGGCCTCAGTGATGCATCAACGCATGCTTTGAGCACTTCTAGCTCTTGCTGCAGCCTCTGGCTATCTTCAGCCAACACAGCCCCACAGCTTGCTTCACCTGCTCCAGCTGCTGGCCAGCCAAGGGGTGGTGTCTTAGGCTCCCACTGGTTTGCTTCCCAGAAGCCTTCAACCAAGAACAGTCCCCTTATTTTTCTGGACCACGTTGCCCAACTCTTTAGAGTGAGCTTTTCCAGAGGTATATTCTGGCTTTCAGCCATCTTCTCCCGTTCTCCCAAGGTGCCCCAAGCTGTACTTACTCCGTACCAGCTGCTTGGCTCTCCCTTCCGTGGAGAAACGACTTGAGCTGCGTCTCAGCTTCCAGCTCTTAGCTGCTTTCCAGCTCCAGCTCTCTGTATCAGAAGCTCTCACTGCCTCTCGGAAGCAGGCAATCAATCATTCTTGCTCTCCGGCACCCACGCTGACTTCAAAGACATTCCTGGAGCTCACACCGACTGCTTTACGAGCGTTGGCTGACCTTCCATAACCTGTTCGGATAGATATCGATCCTCCCTGATCGATAGGGCCGCGATCTCAGACAGCTTTACGATCCCAATCAATCACTTACAGCGGTCCGGCACGCTTCCTCCCAAGCTGCGCAATAACTCCTGCTGTCTCTTCTCAGTCACGGCTTTTAGCAGAGTAGAACACAGCGTGTAAAGCAGTCTTGCTTCTTGTAAGCACACATAGACAGATTTGTCTATTTACAGCTCTTTATTAAAACATTTCAGCTAACAAAGACCAGGGCTTCTTTCAGCCATGTCCAAAGGCACGTCTTTCTCTCTCACAGATACACAGAGAGAAGAAGTGAAAGTACAGGGAAAAACTCCTCCTCCTTAGCTTCTAAAAGCTTCTGTCTCCGCCCAGCTGTAAGCTGACGTCAGCAGGTGACACACACCAGGGAATTTAACCAGTTAAGTTCTGAACTATAACAATCTCAAAAATCTTCTGTCCAGATGTGAACGGCCACCACTATTGGAAAGAACTCAAGAAAGGTGAGATCCCGCGTGATGGCCTGACCTTGCCATGCCGTCGGCCATCGTAGTGCACACCAGCACCCCTTGAAGTACAAGCCAAAGCCTAAGGACCCAGCTGCGTCCGATTGGACCTGGAAGTCTGATGACAGATTCAAGACATCCTGCCATAGAGATACCCCATTGTAGTTCTACAGAAAAGTCGTCCATACCTCCAGATCTGCCTTGACCGACCTGGGGAGGCAGACCCTGTGGTGCGGGTGTCTAAGACCAACTGACAGCCTGGCTAGGCGGGCACAGAAGGCGCATTGGAGTGGACCTGGAAATCAGAGGCCAAATTAAGGATTTCCAGCCCTAGGGAGACTCCGTTGTAGTGTTCCAGAAATCTGATCCCCATCTCAAAATCCGCCTTGACCGACTTGAGAAGTCTTACTCTATGGTGCGGATGCTTGAGGCCCGCTGACAACCTGGCCTGGTGAAACTACTCTACATGTGAAGTTGAAATGATCTAGCAAGGACTGGACCTGTCTAAGTTCGACTTTTATTATTATTATTATTATTATTATTATTATTATTATTATTACGGGAAGGGTTTGACGAATTGTTTCCTTAAGGGCAACTATTTTTTCCACTGGCAGGCGGGCGGATTGAGCTGCTGTGTCAAGCTCTATACCCAGGCAAGTAAGATCCGTTGATGGTCCGCCTTATCTGCTGTGAGGGGAACTCCCAGCTCCTGGGCCAAAGCTGAAAAGGCCTCCAGAAGGGAGGCACATTCGCCAGTATTGGGCTTCCCAACGAGTAGAAAGTCACCGAGGAAACGTGTCACCCCAGGTGAGTTGGTTCTATAGCGCAAGGCCCAGTCCCAACAAGTGCTAAATGTCTCAAAGGCCGAGCCGGCTGCAGAACAACCCATCAGCATAGCCTTGACAATGTAATATTTCCCTTGAAATTTGAATCCCAGCAAATGAGAGTCATTGGGATGAACTGGCAATAGACAGAAGGTTGACTCCATGTCACATTTTGCCAAGAGTGCCTCGTAACCAAAAATCCGGATAAGTCTTAGTGCCCAATCGAAGACTTCAATCGAAGAATGTGGAGAGGAGGGAGCTGGATCAGGGAAAATGCTAAACCCGGAGGGTCCCTATCATCTGTTCCCTGCTGCGGGGGCTTCTCTGGCACTGGCACCCCGCCTTCCCGAAAGGGCTGCTTCCTACTGTAACACGCCACGGCTGGAAGTACCCCTGCACAGCTCTCGCACTCGTGCAGATACCTACAAGACTGCCTTTGGCATGACCCCTTATTGAATTCCCAACGTACCTTGACCTTGCGCTTTGGCTCCCTTTTCAGGTCCGGCTTACCAGTGCGATAAGAATCTAATGGCTTCTTCTCAACATACGGGACGACCACCACAGACCAGGTGCCATCTTCAATTAGATCCCAGCATGCTAGATGGATCCTGGAAGCGGGCTGCATATTCTGCAAAGAACCGGAAGAACTGGACGCAACAGGGTTATTGACACAGGCCGGCGGCCTCCGCACAGGCGACCCAATGCAGATTCTGAGGGCCAGAGGCCTAGTTTTCACTGCCGCAGTTACTGCCAGAGAGCTTGGGCCTGCACCTGAAAACTGAGAAACATTGAAGAGGGCGGCAGAGGTGCCTGGGAGGTCATCAACCTGGGTGAAAGGCAGGCTCTCCGGAACCACCTGGGAGTCTAGTATCATATCAGGGGTAGCAGCGGAGGGCATGGGGTTAGGGGTTGCTCGAAAAAATGCTGCTCATAATCACCAATGAACGATCTAAAGGCATTTAGGTAGTGCGAAATAGTTTTGGTGTTATTATCCTGTCCATGTGGCACCCATGCAGCCTGAGGTGAGAGCTGACTCCGCCGCAGAGCACTTCCTCTTAGGAGCCATGGATAACGCGCTAAAGTTACTGCCACAAACACGTGCTGCTGTTTACAAGCGGTTGTACAGGCACATGTTATAGATTCTGAAACGAATGTACTAATTAACGATTGATTTACTTATAATAAATAACAATTTTTTCCAATTATTTGGTTAAATGTTCAATAGTTTATCCAATTAGTATGTGCGGCGTGCGTGTGTTATTTATTACTATATATATATATATATATATATATATATATATGCAGGTTTTGGTGTCCTCGGGTGTCTTCCCGTGTAAAAGTTGGGGTGTCTAGGCGACGTTTCGACGAGGTCTCACTCGTCATCTTCAGGCTGGTGCTTTCGGCTTCTTGTTACTGGAACAGAGCAGGATCTCAGTGTTTGAGTTCCTATAAATACTGTTGAGGGGGTGTGGTGTATAGCCTCCAATGTTCTGGGCAGAGAGGAAGTTCCCAGGCTAGTGTGCCTTTTCTTCTTTTGTTCCTTAATTACTTGAGGGATATCTTGAGTGATTTCTTGAGTGATATCCTGAGTACCACTTAGGTGGGTCATTAGGTGTGGATTAGTTGCTAAAGTCTTTGTGTCTTGACCTCTTGAACTTTGTGAAGAGTTTTTCTGAGAAGATGGCTGTACTGCACTTAGTTGTGCTCTGGCTTGGCTTCGTGTATAGGGGCGAGCTGTGGTTTTGTGGCCTGTGTCAGCCAGATCTGTGTAGGGATTGCAGGGGGGTGCAGCATCCGGAGGTGCCACCATGGTTTGGCTACTGGATGGTGTCTGTAATTTATCTGTGGAGAGGGTCTGGAGAGACTCAAGATATCCCTCAAGTAATTAAGGAACGAAAGAAGAAAAGGCACACTAGCCTGGGAACTTCCTCTCTGCCCAGAACATTGGAGGCTATACACCACACCCCCTCAACAGTATTTATAGGAACTCAAACACTGAGATCCTGCTCTGTTCCAGTAACAAGAAGCCGAAAGCACCAGCCTGAAGATGACGAGTGAGACCTCGTCGAAACGTCGCCTAGACACCCCAACTTTTACACGGGAAGACACCCGAGGACACCAAAACCTGCATTCCTGTACCCGTGAAAATCTACGAAAGCACATATATATGTATGTATATATATATGTATATATATATAAAAGATGCTTCCTACTTCATATTATAATATCTCATACAATATGCAGGGGTCCCATACAGGGATCAAACCAGCAACCTAGGCATTATCAGCACTATGCTCGACCAGTTGAGCTATCCAGGCTCTCTAGAATTGTGTGGGACCCCAAGGGTCATTTAGTCCAGCCCCTTGCAATGCAGGAATATGCAGTTGTTCCATACAGGGATCAAACCACCAACCTTGGCATAATCAGCCCCATGCTCTAACCGATCGAGCTATCCGGGCTCTCTAGAATTGTGTGGGGCCCCATGGGTCATTTAGTCCAACCCCTTGCAATGCAGGAGTATGCAGTTGTTCCATACAGGGATCGAACCTGCAACCTTGGCATTATTGTCACCATGATCTAAGCAACTGAGGGTTCCGCAATACATGTCAATTATTTATTATAAATTTTGTTTTTATTTTTTATTAATTTTATTTGTCTATTTATATATTTATCTTTAGATTTATTTAATTAATTAATCAATTTAATCTTGGTATGTGATGCCATTCCACTTATTTTTTTATTTTTATTTTTTATTTCTATATATATATATATATATATATATATATATATATATATATGCAGGTTTTGGTGTCCTCGGGTGTCTTCCCGTGTAAAAGTTGGGGTGTCTAGGCGACGTTTCGACGAGGTCTCACTCGTCATCTTCAGGCTGGTGCTTTCGGCAGCCTGAAGATGACGAGTGAGACCTCGTCGAAACGTCGCCTAGACACCCCAACTTTTACACGGGAAGACACCCGAGGACACCAAAACCTGCATTCCTGTACCCGTGAAAATCTACGAAAGCATATATATATATATATATATATATGCAGGTTTTGGTGTCCTCGGGTGTCTTCCCGTGTAAAAGTTGGGGTGTCTAGGCGACGTTTCGACGAGGTCTCACTCGTCATCTTCAGGCTGGTGCTTTCGGCTTCTTGTTACTGGAACAGAGCAGGATCTCAGTGTTTGAGTTCCTATAAATACTGTTGAGGGGGTGTGGTGATATCACTCAAGATATCCCTCAAGTAATTAAGGAACAAAAGAAGAAAAGGCACACTAGCCTGGGAACTTCCTCTCTGCCCAGAACATTGGAGGCTATACACCACACCCCCTCAACAGTATTTATAGGAACTCAAACACTGAGATCCTGCTCTGTTCCAGTAACAAGAAGCCGAAAGCACCAGCCTGAAGATGACGAGTGAGACCTCGTCGAAACGTCGCCTAGACACCCCAACTTTTACACGGGAAGACACCCGAGGACACCAAAACCTGCATTCCTGTACCCGTGAAAATCTACGAAAGCAAATATATATATATATATATATATAATTTATATATAATAATACTCTTTATATTAATGTTATTATTATTATTATTAATATTAGTATTGTTGTTGTTGTTATCATTCTATTATTATTTATCTATTATTTATTTATCTATTTATTGTTATTATTTATTATTATTGTTATTTATTACAATCTAATCCAGTATTATTTGTTCAATCAATTACCACTGTAAGTAGAATTAATTACTGATACTATCAATTGTATACCGTAACTGACGATGATATGAAATAATTATTCATCACTTGACTGTTCCGCTTCTATATGTCTATAAATTTAGTTATTTGACACCAAACAAATTGGCCAGGTGGATAGACGCATCTAAATATTTAAGACAATTGTATTATCACTGTGCAGTTAAATCAAATATATAATACCTTTATAAGATCATAAAATGATAAACAATCCTTAATGAAGATATCCTTGTATCAGTAGCAATGTACCAAGCCTAAGTCCCAAGAGCTATGGTGCCCCAGCGGCACAATACATAAATAAAATGATCAGCAGCTAAATAATGAAGTAAAGTGAGCAGCAGCTAGACACGTGGAGCTGCTCTCTTAAAACAGAGAAGCCATTCCCATTACAAAAGTAAATTTCATGGAAGCAGAATCTAAAGCATCCATTAATGAAACCAGGCTGCAAACTAGGCTTTACTTTACTATACAATGGGAAACAACACTCAGCAATCCTTTAGCTGCTAAATAAATAAAGAAACACCACACAGAAGCAGGAAAATTACAGGGAAGCCTCAAGCCAAACAGCTCAATGTTGTCCCCAAAAGCCAGGTGGTTTTGAATGCAACAGCTGCCAAGTAACAAAGTATGTAGGCCTGGCAATCACCTAATCCGGTAAAACAAAGGACAAAAGATTAACTCTGGGGAAGCAGCCTGGGGAAACTCTGCCTCTTAAGAAAGAGAAGGCTGAAGAGCTATTGTCCCCCTGCCTTAAGGCCGGCACAACAATGGCGTATCTATGGCAACCCAAAGAGCCAGCAGGCAACAATTTCTAATCAATGTATTTGTGGGCAGGATGTGCTGTTAATGTTTTAAAGTTTTGTGGGCTTGTTTGCAAGGCTAAAGACACACAGATCTGGACCCATAAGCCCCCAATTTCCACTACTTGTTCTCTTGTGAAAACAAACTTCTTAAGGAGCAAAGGAAGCTGCCCTATAACAAGTCAGGTGATTGGTCCATGTAGCTTGATACTGCTGATTGGCAGCAGCTCTCCAAGGGTTTCAGGCAGGAGTCTCCCAAAGTTCTACTAAGAGATGCTACCTGTTATACCTGGGACTTTTGCACGCACTCCTACTGAGCTACAATTCCTCCTGTTCCTTTTATGGGGCAACAGCAATGGCGTTTCTATGGCACAACAGAATGAATCGCCAGCCAGACACAGAGAAAAGCACACTTTTAAAACAACCGGGGGGGGGGTGCAAGCCCGGAGCACAGGGAAGTTTTAAAACTAAATGGAATAAAGAAAACACCCAGCTCTAGTTTTTCTTACTGTGGGGCAACAGGGTTGCGTTTCCAATACAACTACCGGGAGAAGACACCAAGCAAACCCAGAAATACTAACCAGCTTTAAACCAAGCAAGGGGGGGTGACGTGAGGGAGCTCAGAGCACCAGGAAGGGTCTAAGGTAGAGCAGAAGCAAGCTAGACAATAGCAAAATTGGGGCAATGGCAATCAACTGAAGGAATTTCGAGCGGAGCTGCCGCCCCCTGAAATGGCAATCAGCTCAGGAGAGACAAAATTTCAAGAGCAGTGGGGGGGGTAACGAAGGGGGGAGGGGGAGGGAGTTGAAACAATCTACCGGTGGAGAAGCCCTCACGGAAATACACAGCAAAACGGCAGTTTTAAAATGCACCAGCAATTCAAACAAACGCTGAGACTCACACTGACCACGTGTGCACTCATAGAACCCACCCCCGGCAGCTCTCAGATTTCCCCCCTTTCGAGCACGTTGCGATGCTGACGACAAAGACAGGAAGAGTGTCTGTTTTAAAATCGGAGAAGAGCAGCACACACACACACACACACACACACATACACACAGAGTGACTGATTTAAAATCGGAAAAGCGCAGCACACACACACACAGAATGTTTGATACAAAGTCGGAGAAGTTTTTTGTTTTTTCAAGATGTTGCCAGCAAGAGCAGCCTCAATCACACAGGATATCCAGACAGGATTAAAGCAGCAACTCGCCAAAGAGTAAGGAGGGAATTAAAGTAAAGGAGTAAGGGGGGGGATTAAAATAAAGGAGTATGGGGGCAATTAAAGTAACGAAGTAAGGATTTAAGGTCAAACGTTCAGCAATCGTTCTTACACCAACCGCTCAGACACTCCAATTAAATAAATCAAACCAATATGCAGTAAGTAGGGTAGAATTAGCAGCATAAAATAAAATTAAAATTAGCACTCTCAAAAACGCAGCTGTGCTGGAAACACACACTGGAAGACCCCCTACACAGTGAAAAGGCTTTGTGATCAAAGATGAAACTAGGGGGCTATCCTGTGAAAAGTAAAGGGGGAAATGATGGTGGGGAGGAAGGAGGATTTAAAGACAAGGAGAAAGGAAAAAGTAATCGCAAAAGTAATGAAGGAGGATTTGAGGGCAAGACTTCCCTTTCTCAGAAGTCTTCTTCAAAATTAGCTCCACGTGGCCGCTTCTATGCAGGAACACGGAGGTGAGGATCCTCCTGACTCGCCCAGGACGACAAAGAGAAATGAGGCCGGGGGCGAGGCTGGCACTGCAGCATAAAGGCTGCTGGACACGCCCCCCCATGGCACCTGGTTGGACGGCCACCGGGGGGGGGCGTGAGTGCCAGCCAGGTGAGCTGGAGGCAGGGGGCAACGCCCCCTGCTAGGAGCGGTGCTCGGGCTCCCGTCCACAACCACTCCCCTCTCTTTCAGGGAGGAAAGTCTTTATCAGCCCAGATTAAGGATATGAGTTTTAGTTCCATCGCAATATAAGAGGACAAAAAACTTGGATTGTTCTTTCGGTGTTTATTCATCCACAAATAGCAAATCGAGGTGTAAGAAAAAGCAAAACAGGTTGTTTGGGGTTCCATCTACATAGAAGGAAGATTCTTGGATGTCGCTTATTTCGTGTTCTTTGGTGTTAATGCACATTGACCCAGAAATCGCAGTGTATGTAACGAGACCAAAATAACAAAAAAAGCGTCATTTCGCTTCCATATGCGTAGAAAGAAGAAGAAGATTTGATTGGGCATATTTCAATTCGCATGGTGTTTTTTGGGTGTGAACCAGAATCACACACAACCAAAGCAAAACGGCGTTTTGGGTTCCATCTACATGGAACATAAAGGGAAGATAAAGCTCAGTTTGTGCTTATTACAAATTGTTGTTTTGGGGGTTAGAATGCACATTCACTCAAACATCGCAGTGAAATGTTTGTTATCAGCCCAAATCAAGCATAGGTGTTTTCTTTCCATCTCAACAGAAAGAGGACGATTAAGCTTGGATGCTTCTTTCGATGTTCATTCACCCACAAATAGCAAAGCGAAGTGTAATAAGTCTAAACAAGGCAAAACAGGTTGTTTTGGGTTCCAACTACGTAGAAAGAAGAATCTTGGATTTCAATTATTTCGCGTCGTGTTCTTTGGTGTTAATGCAACATTGACTCTGAAATCGCAGTGGATGTTATGAGACCAAAATAACAAAACAGCGTCTTTTCGCTTCCATATGCATAGAAAGAAGACGAATAAGCTTTGATTGGGTGTTTTTTGGGTGTGCACCAAAATCACCCCTAAACAAAGCAAAAAGGCGTTTTCGGTTCCATCTACATAAAAAGAAGATGATAAAGCTCTGGTTGGGCTTATTTCCAATTGTTGTTTTTGGGGTTAAAATGCACATTCACCCAAAAATCGCAGAGTGAAATGTTTGTTATCAGCCCAGATATGAGTTTTGGTTCCATCGCAATAGAAAGAGGACGAATAAGCTTGGATTGTTCTTTCGATGTTCACCCACAAAAAGCAAAGCGAAGCGTAGGAAGAAGACGAATAAGCTTTGATTGGGCTTCTTTCAATTCGCATGGTGTTTTTTGGGTGTGCACCAGAATCACCCCTAACCAAAGGAAAAGGAGTTTTGGGTTCCATCGACGTAAAAAGAAGATGATAAAGCTCTGATTGGGCTTATTTCCAATTGTTTTTGGGTTTAGAATGCACATTCACTCAAAAATCGCAGTGAAATGTTTGTTATCAGCCCAGATTAAGGATATGAGTTTTGGTTCCATCGCAATAGAAAGAGGACGAATAACTTGGATTGTTCTTTCGGTGTTTATTCATCCACAAATAGCAAATCGAGGTGTAATAGACAAAGCAAAACAGGTTGTTTGGGGTTCCATCTACATAGAAGGAAGATTCTTGGATGTCGCTTATTTCGTGTTTGTCAGAGCTGCCTCCAGGTCCCAACTCACAGAGGACCAACGCTAGCCGGTAGTAATGTACAAAAGTCTTTATTGAGGTTCAGTTTCCATTTACAAGCCGCAGCGTGCAGCCCTACGTCTAGACGCTAGATCGGCGAAGCCCTGTCTGAGTCTCCACCCCCTGTACACCAGTTTAAGACCCTAGCCTTACTCCACCTTTTCCGTTGCTCCTTTCTCCTCTGGGTCCTTCTGCCCCCCGGTGTCTCCTCCTTCCTGGACTCTTCTGACGCTGACCCCCCTGACTCCTGTCCCTCCTTTCGGCGGGCTTTAGGACCTGGCTCCCTATCCGGGCTACCCACTGTTCCGCTTGCCTGTACATTTGAACTTGGCGCGCGTGCCCAGCTTCCAACCTTCCTCTCGACCGTTTCCTCGCTCTCCGATGGAGCCGTGGCCAATTCTGACTCATCTCCTCCCGCTGGCAGTGAGCAGCCTGATCCCGATACCTGGGACTCCTCCCCCCTACTGCTCTATGGTGGGGAAGCTGGTCCCGATTTCCAGCTGCTGCTCTCTGAGTCCCCTCTGGCCCCTTCTTCCTGGGGTGGCCCCCTTGCTCTGACCCTGGGAGCCCCTTTCTGTGAGTCTTCCGATTCGCTGGAAAGACTCAGAGACCTCGGACCACTGTCATCGCTTATGTTTCCTTCGGATTCCTCCCCCTCGCTCTCCGTTTCCTCCCTTTCCTGTGCCTCTGCTCCTGAGCCCCTGACATCCACCCCCCCCTCGAAGCCCCCCTTCCCCCTCCCCTCCTTCAGGTGTGGGTACTGGGCACTCCATTGTTGTGGGGGTGAGTGCCGGATACAGTTCGTCTCCCGTGGCGTGCATCCAGCTGGATAAGTCCAGATCGTCCTCCATGTTCTCGTCGACATCGATCTCCTCTGCTTCCATCTCTTTGCCTCCGAGCTCGAACCCAAGGTCCTCTCCCAATGCGTCCATGTCCGTCTCTCCCCCGGTCTCCTCGGGGGATGTTGCCTGCCCGGGACCCTCCAACCACTTCCTGCGCCACTGCTCCTCCGGTCGATCGTCCCACCAATAAGAGCGATCTGAGGCAAACCCCGAGGGCGATCCCTCCGGGGAACATTTGTCAATTGCCGGTTCCTCGTCCAAGGAGAACCCCTGGAACGTGCTGGCTGAAAGTGTGGGTGTGAAAAGATATTCGTCGAAATAATCTGCTGGCATAGGTCTGTGTGGGAAGAGTGCGTGGAACCCGTCCTTGAGGTAGTGCACCTCATAGTATGGCACCCAGCTGTTGGCGCTTGCCGGGGTACCTTCCCTGGCGAGGAGATACTCAACCCCCTCTGCCCCCCACCTCGAGTCTAAAATCTCTGTGACCTCGTTGATGGGCTCCCCCCTTGGCGACCCCCTTTCTGTGGGCATTTCCCTGAGCGGGTCTGGTGCCTTCCTTGGCTCCTGAAATCTGTGAGGTGCCTTGTAGGGCGTGAGCACTGATCTATGAAAGACCGGGTGCATTCTGGATCCCTCCGGAAGTGTCAACCGGAAGGCCACTGGAATGACCTGTGCCTCGACTTGGTAAGGCCCTAGCTGCTTATGTCCAAGCTTCTTCTTCGCTAACGATCTGGCCGGCACTGCCTGGGCTGCTAACCAAACCCAGTCTCCCACCTGTATGTTTTCCCCGGCCCTTCTGTGTTTGTCAGCCTGCAGTTTGTATGCGTGCTTTGCTAGTTCTAACTGCCTTCGGAGCTGTTCGTGGACCTCCTGCAACTCTGACGCGAAGGCGTCCGCTGCCTGTGGCTCCCCCTCCCCCACTCTCTCTAATCCCGGGAAGGTTCTGGGATGTCTCCCATTGTTGGCGAAGAACGGTGTCACCCCCGTGGACACGTGCTTCGTGTTGTTGTAGGCGAACTCGGCGAGCGGCAGGTAGTCCACCCATGTCGCAGGCTGCTGGTTCGCGTAGCATCTTAGGTACTGCTGCATGATGGCGTTGACCCGCTCCGCTTGTCCGTTGGTCTGCGGGTGTCTCGCCGACGCTAGGTTGATCTTGACGTTCAGGATGCCCATCAGCTTCTGCCAGAAGTTCGAGATGAACTGTCGCCCTCGGTCGGACAGGATAGACCGTGGTAGACCGTGAACCTTGAACACGTGGTCTATGAACAGCTTGGCGGTCTGTTCCGCTGTGGCCACCTTCGCGCAGGGAATGAAATGGGCCATCTTGGTGAACATGTCCACCAGCACTAGAACTGCTGTCTTGCCCCGCGAGCTGGGTAGATCCGTGACAAAGTCCAGTGCCACCCTCTCCCACAGTTCGAGCGGAGTCTGCAGCGGTTCCAGCAGTCCCGCCGGCGGTTTGTGCACTGGCTTGGCCCTTTGGCAGGTGTCGCACCTCGAGACGTAATCCGCGACTTCCCCCCGCATCTTGGGCCACCAAAAGTCTCTGGCTAGCAATTCTACAGTCTTCTCTTTGCCGAAGTGCCCGGCGGTGGGTGCGTCGTGCAGCTGCTGCAGTACCTTCGCGCGGAGGTCGTCCCCCGGTACGTAGAGGGCCCCTTTGTGGATGAGCAATCCGTCGCGCATCTGGAACTCGTCATCCTTTGCCTTGCCACTGTGCACCTCCTCCATCTTGGCTTGTGCGAAGGGGTCCTCCTGCAGCGCGCGACGTACAGCATCCAGATCCACGGTTGCCGAAGCGCATGCCCACGCTTTCGGTGCGAAAATGTGCTTTCCCGCCGCCGGAGCCGCCTCCTCGAGGTATTGCGGCTTCCATATGCGTAGAAAGAAGAAGAAGAAGATTTGATTGGGCATATTTCAATTCGCATGGTGTTTTTTGGATGTGAACCAGAATCACACACAACCAAAGCAAAACGGCGTTTTGGGTTCCATCTACATGGAACATAAAGGGAAGATAAAGCTCAGTTTGTGCTTATTACAAATTCTTGTTTTGGGGGTTAGAATGCACATTCACTCAAACATCGCAGTGAAATGTTTGTTATCAGCCCGAATCAAGCATAGGTGTTTTCTTTCCATCTCAATAGAAAGAGGATGATTAAGCTTGGATGCTTCTTTCGATGTTCATTCACCCACAAAGCGCAAAGCGAAGTGTAATAAGTCTAAACAAGGCAAAACAGGTTGTTTTGGGTTCCAACTACGTAGAAAGAAGAATCTTGGATTTCAATTATTTCGCGTCGTGTTCTTTGGTGTTAATGCAACATTGACTCTGAAATTGCAGTGGATGTTATGAGACCAAAATAACAAAACAGCGTCTTTTCGCTTCCATATGCATAGAAAGAAGACGAATAAGCTTTGATTGGGTGTTTTTTGGGTGTGCACCAGAATCACCCCTAAACAAAGCAAAAAGGCGTTTTGGGTTCCATCTACATAAAAAGACGACGATAAAGCTCTGGTTGGGCTTATTTCCAATTGTTGTTTTTGGGGTTAAAATGCACATTCCCCCAAAAATCGCAGAGTGAAATGTTTGTTATCAGCCCAGATATGAGTTTTGGTTCCATCGCAATAGAAAGAGGACGAATAAGCTTGGATTGTTCTTTCGATGTTCCCCCACAAAAAGCAAAGCGAAGCGTAGGAAGAAGACGAATAGGCTTTGATTGGGCTTCTTTCAATTCGCATGGTGTTTTTTGGGTGTGCACCAGAATCACCCCTAAACAAAGGAAAAGGAGTTTTGGGTTCCATCGACGTAAAAAGAAGATGATAAAGCTCTGGTTGGGCTTATTTCCAATTGTTGTTTTTGGGGTTAAAATGCACATTCCCCCAAAAATCGCAGAGTGAAATGTTTGTTATCAGCCCAGATATGAGTTTTGGTTCCATCGCAATAGAAAGAGGACGAATAAGCTTGGATTGTTCTTTCGATGTTCCCCCACAAAAAGCAAAGCGAAGCGTAGGAAGAAGACGAATTAGCTTTGATTGGGCTTCTTTCAATTCGCATGGTGTTTTTTGGGTGTGCACCAGAATCACCCCTAACCAAAGGAAAAGGAGTTTTGGGTTCCATCGACGTAAAAAGAAGATGATAAAGCTCTGATTGGGCTTATTTCCAATGGTTTTTGGGTTTAGAATGCACATTCACTCAAAAATCACAGAGAGAAATGTTTGTTATCAGCCCAGATTAAGGATATGAGTTTTAGTTCCATCGCAATATAAGAGGACGAAAAACTTGGATTGTTCTTTCGGTGTTTATTCATCCACAAATAGCAAATCGAGGTGTAATAGACAAAGCAAACAGGTTGTTTGGGGTTCCATCTACATAGAAGGAAGATTCTTGGATGTCGCTTCTTTCGTGTTCTTTGGTGTTAATGCACATTGACCCAGAAATCGCAGTGTATGTAACGAGACCAAAATAACAAAAAAAGCGTCATTTCGCTTCCATATGCGTAGAAAGAAGAGGAAGAAGATTTGATTGGGCATATTTCAATTCGCATGGTGTTTTTTGGGTGTGAACCAGAATCACACACAACCAAAGCAAAACGGCGTTTTGGGTTCCATCTACATGGAACATAAAGGGAAGATAAAGCTCAGTTTGTGCTTATTACAAATTGTTGTTTTGGGGGTTAGAATGCACATTCACTCAAACATCGCAGTGAAATGTTTGTTATCAGCCCAAATCAAGCATAGGTGTTTTCTTTCCATCTCAATAGAAAGAGGACGATTAAGCTTGGATGCTTCTTTCGATGTTCATTCACCCACAAATAGCAAAGCGAAGTGTAATAAGTCTAAACAAGGCAAAACAGGTTGTTTTGGGTTCCAACTACGTAGAAAGAAGAATCTTGGATTTCAATTATTTCGCGTCGTGTTCTTTGGTGTTAATGCAACATTGACTCTGAAATCGCAGTGGATGTTATGAGACCAAAATAGCAAAACAGCGTCTTTTCGCTTCCATATGCATAGAAAGAAGACGAACAAGCTTTGATTGGGTGTTTTTTGGGTGTGCACCAGAATCACCCCTAAACAAAGCAAAAGGGCGTTTTGGGTTCCATCTACATAAAAAGAAGATGATAAAGCTCTGGTTGGGCTTATTTCCAATTGTTGTTTTTGGGGTTAAAATGCACATTCACTCAAAAATCGCAGAGTGAAATTTTTGTTATCAGCCCAGATATGAGTATTGGTTCCATCGCAATAGAAAGAGGACGAATAAGCTTGGATTGTTCTTTCGATGTTCCCCCACAAAAAGCAAAGCGAAGCGTAGGAAGAAGATGAATAGGCTTTGATTGGGCTTCTTTCAATTCGCATGGTGTTTTTTGGGTGTGCACCAGAATCACCCCTAACCAAAGGAAAAGGAGTTTTGGGTTCCATCGACGTAAAAAGAAGATGATAAAGCTCTGGTTGGGCTTATTTCCAATTGTTGTTTTTGGGGTTAAAATGCACATTCCCCCAAAAATCGCAGAGTGAAATGTTTGTTATCAGCCCAGATATGAGTTTTGGTTCCATCGCAATAGAAAGAGGATGAATAAGCTTGGATTGTTCTTTCGATGTTCCCCCACAAAAAGCAAAGCGAAGCGTAGGAAGAAGACGAATAAGCTTTGATTGGGCTTCTTTCAATTCGCATGGTGTTTTTTGGGTGTGCACCAGAATCACCCCAAACCAAAGGAAAAGGAGTTTTGGGTTCCATCGACGTAAAAAGAAGATGATAAAGCTCTGATTGGGCTTATTTCCAATGGTTTTTGGGTTTAGAATGCACATTCACTCAAAAATCACAGAGAGAAATGTTTGTTATCAGCCCAGATTAAGGATATGAGTTTTGGTTCCATCGCAATAGAAAGAGGACGGATAACTTGGATTCTTCTTTCGGTGTTTATTCATCCACAAATAGCAAATCGAGGTGTAATAGACAAAGCAAAACAGGTTGTTTGGGGTTCCATCTACATAGAAGGAAGATTCTTGGATGTCGCTTATTTCGTGTTCTTTGGTGTTAATGCACATTGACCCAGAAATCGCAGTGTATGTAACGAGACCAAAATAACAAAAAAGCGTCATTTCGCTTCCATATGCGTAGAAAGAAGAAGAAGAAGATTTGATTGGGCATATTTCAATTCGCATGGTGTTTTTTGGGTGTGAACCAGAATCACACACAACCAAAGCAAAACGGCGTTTTGGGTTCCATCTACCTGGAACGTAAAGGGAAGATAAAGCTCAGTTTGTGCTTATTACAAATTGTTGTTTGGGGGGTTAGAATGCACATTCACTCAAACATCGCAGTGAAATGTTTGTTATCAGCCCAAATCAAGCATAGGTGTTTTCTTTCCATCTCAATAGAAAGAGGACGATTAAGCTTGGATGCTTCTTTCGATGTTCATTCACCCACAAATAGCAAAGCGAAGTGTAATAAGTCTAAACAAGGCAAAACAGGTTGTTTTGGGTTCCAACTACGTAGAAAGAAGAATCTTGGATTTCAATTATTTCGCGTCGTGTTCTTTGGTGTTAATGCAACATTGACTCTGAAATCGCAGTGGATGTTAAGAGACCAAAATAACAAAACAGCGTCTTTTCGCTTCCATATGCATAGAAAGAAGACGAATAAGCTTTGATTGGGTGTTTTTTGGGTGTGCACCAGAATCACCCCTAAACAAAGCAAAAAGGCGTTTTGGGTTCCATCTACATAAAAAGAAGATGATAAAGCTCTGGATGGGCTTATTTCCAATTGTTGTTTTTGGGGTTAAAATGCACATTCACCCAAAAATCGCAGAGTGAAATGTTTGTTATCAGCCCAGATATGAGTTTTGGTTCCATCGCAATAGAAAGAGGACGAATAAGCTTGGATTGTTTTTTCGATGTTCCCCCACAAAAAGCAAAGCGAAGCGTAGGAAGAAGACGAATAAGCTTTGATTGGGCTTCTTTCAATTCGCATGGTGTTTTTTGGGTGTGCACCAGAATCACCCCTAACCAAAGGAAAAGGAGTTTTGGGTTCCATCGATGTAAAAAGAAGATGATAAAGCTCTGATTGGGCTTATTTCCAATTGTTTTTGGGTTTAGAATGCACATTCACTCAAAAATCGCAGAGTGAAATGTTTGTTATCAGCCCAGATTAAGGATATGAGTTTTGGTTCCATCGCAATAGAAAGAGGATGAAAAACTTGGATTGTTCTTTCGGTATTTATTCCTCCACAAATAGCTAATCGAGGTGTAATAGACAAAGCAAAACAGGTTGTTTGGGGTTCCATCTACATAGAAGGAAGATTCTTGGATGTCGCTTATTTCGTGTTCTTTGGTGTTAATGCACATTGACCCAGAAATCGCAGTGTATGTAACGAGACCAAAATAACAAAAAAGCGTCATTTCGCTTCCATATGCGTAGAAAGAAGAAGAAGAAGATTTGATTGGGCATATTTCAATTCGCATGGTGTTTTTTGGGTGTGAACCAGAATCACATACAACCAAAGCAAAACGGCGTTTTGGGTTCCATCTACATGGAACATAAAGGGAAGAAAAAGCTCAGTTTGTGCTTATTACAAATTGTTGTTTTGGGGGTTAGAATGCACATTCACTCAAACATCGCAGTGAAATGTTTGTTATCAGCCCAAATCAAGCATAGGTGTTTTCTTTCCATCTCAATAGAAAGAGGACGATTAAGCTTGGATGCTTCTTTCGATGTTAATTCACCCACAAATAGCAAAGCGAAGTGTAATTACTCTAAAGGCAAAACAGGTTGTTTTGGGTTCCAACTACGTAGAAAGAAGAATCTTGGATGTCGCTTATTTCGTGTTCTTTGGTGTTAATGCAACATTGACTCTGAAATCACAGTGGATGTTAAGAGACCAAAATAACAAAACAGCGTCTTTTCGCTTCCATATGCATAGAAAGAAGACGAATAAGCTTTGATTGGGTGTTTTTTGGGTGTGCACCAGAATCACCCCTAAACAAAGCAAAAAGGCGTTTTGGGTTCCATCTACATAAAAAGAAGATGATAAAGCTCTGGTTGGGCTTATTTCCAATTGTTGTTTTTGGGGTTGAAATGCACATTCACCCAAAAATCGCAGAGTGAAATGTTTGTTATCAGCCCAGATATGAGTTTTGGTTCCATCGCAATAGAAAGAGGACGAATAAGCTTGGATTGTTCTTTCGATGTTCCCCCACAAAAAGCAAAGCGAAGCGTAGGAAGAAGACGAATAAGCTTTGATTGGGCTTCTTTCAATTCGCATGGTGTTTTTTGGGTGTGCACCAGAATCACACACAACCAAAGCAAAACGGCGTTTTGGGTTCCATCTACATGGAACATAAAAGGAAGATAAAGCTCAGTTTGTGCTTATTACAAATTGTTGTTTTGGGGGTTAGAATGCACATTCACTCAAACATCGCAGTGAAATGTTTGTTATCAGCCCAAATCAAGCATAGGTGTTTTCTTTCCATCTCAATAGAAAGAGGACGATTAAGCTTGGATGCTTCTTTCGATGTTCATTCACCCACAAATAGCAAAGCGAAGTGCAATAAGTCTAAACAAGGCATAAGCCCAAATCAAGCATAGGTGTTTTCTTTCCATCTCAATAGAAAGAGGACGAATAAGCTTGGGTGGTTCTTTCGATGTTCCCCCACAAAAAGCAAAGCGAAGCGTAGGAAGAAGACGAATAAGCTTTGATTGGGCTTCTTTCAATTCGCATGGTGTTTTTTAGGTGTGCACCAGAATCACCCCTAACCAAAGGAAAAGGAGTTTTGGGTTCCATCGACGTAAAAAGAAGATGATAAAGCTCTGATTGGGCTTATTTCCAATTGTTTTTGGGTTTAGAATGCACATTCACTCAAAAATCGCAGTGAAATGTTTGTTATCAGCCCAGATTAAGAATATGAGTTTTGGTTCCATCGCAATAGAAAGAGGAGGAAAAACTTGGATTGTTCTTTCGGTGTTTATTCATCCACAAATAGCAAATCGAGGTGTAAGACAAAGCAAAACAGGTTGTTTGGGGTTCCATCTACATAGAAAGAAGATTCTTGGATGTCGCTTATTTCGTGTTCTTTGGTTCAAAGAAGAAGAAGATTTGATTGGGCATATTTCAATTCGCATGGTGTTTTTTGGGTGTGAACCAGAATCACACACAACCAAAGCAAAACGGCGTTTTGGGTTCCATCTACCTGGAACGTAAAGGGAAGATAAAGCTCAGTTTGTGCTTATTACAAATTGTTGTTTTGGGGGTTAGAATGCACATTCACTCAAACATCACAGTGAAATGTTTGTTATCAGCCCAAATCAAGCATAGGTGTTTTCTTTCCATCTCAATAGAAAGAGGACGATTAAGCTTGGATGCTTCTTTCGATGTTCATTCACCCACAAATAGCAAAACGAAGTGTAATAAGTCTAAACAAGGCAAAACAGGTTGTTTTGGGTTCCAACTACGTAGAAAGAAGAATCTTGGATTTCAATTATTTCGCGTCGTGCTCTTTGGTGTTATTGCAACATTGACTCTGAAATCGCAGTGGATGTTATGAGACCAAAATAGCAAAACAGCGTCTTTTCGCTTCCATATGCATAGAAAGAAGACAAATAAGCTTTGATTGGGTGTTTTTTGGGTGTGCACCAGAATCACCCCTAAACAAAGCAAAAAGGCGTTTTGGGTTCTATCTACATAAAAAGAAGGTGATAAAGCTCTGGTTGGGCTTATTTCCAATTGTTGTTTTTGGGGTTAAAATGCACATTCACGCAAAAATCGCAGAGTGAAATGTTTGTTATCAGCCCAAATATGAGTTTTGGTTCCATCGCAATAGAAAGATGACGAATAAGCTTGGGTGGTTCTTTCGATGTTCCCCCACAAAAAGTAAAGCGAAGCGTAGGAAGAAGACGAATAAGCTTTGATTGGGCTTCTTTCAATTCGCATGGTGTTTTTTAGGTGTGCACCAGAATCACCCCTAACCAAAGGAAAAGGAGTTTTGGGTTCCATCGACGTAAAAAGAAGATGATAAAGCTCTGATTGGGCTTATTTCCAATTGTTTTTGGGTTTAGAATGCACATTCACTCAAAAATCGCAGAGTGAAATGTTTGTTATCAGCCCAGATTAAGGATATGAGTTTTGGTTCCATCGCAATAGAAAGAGGAGGAAAAACTTGGATTGTTCTTTCAGTGTTTATTCATCCACAAATAGCAAATCGAGGTGTAAGACAAAGCAAAACAGGTTGTTTGGGGTTCCATCTACATAGAAAGAAGATTCTTGGATGTCGCTTATTTCGTGTTCTTTGGTTCAAAGAAGAAGAAGATTTGATTGGGCATATTTCAATTCGCATGGTGTTTTTTGGGTGTGAACCAGAATCACACACAACCAAAGCAAAACGGCGTTTTGGGTTCCATCTACATGGAACATAAAGGGAAGATAAAGCTCAGTTTGTGCTTATTACAAATTGTTGTTTTGGGGGTTAGAATGCACATTCACTCAAACATCACAGTGAAATGTTTGTTATCAGCCCAAATCAAGCATAGGTGTTTTCTTTCCATCTCAATAGAAAGAGGACGATTAAGCTTGGATGCTTCTTTCGATGTTCATTCACCCACAAATAGCAAAACGAAGTGTAATAAGTCTAAACAAGGCAAAACAGGTTGTTTTGGGTTCCAACTACGTAGAAAGAAGAATCTTGGATTTCAATTATTTCGCGTCGTGCTCTTTGGTGTTATTGCAACATTGACTCTGAAATCGCAGTGGATGTTATGAGACCAAAATAGCAAAACAGCGTCTTTTCGCTTCCATATGCATAGAAAGAAGACAAATAAGCTTTGATTGGGTGTTTTTTGGGTGTGCACCAGAATCACCCCTAAACAAAGCAAAAAGGCGTTTTGGGTTCTATCTACATAAAAAGAAGGTGATAAAGCTCTGGTTGGGCTTATTTCCAATTGTTGTTTTTGGGGTTAAAATGCACATTCACGCAAAAATCGCAGAGTGAAATGTTTGTTATCAGCCCAAATATGAGTTTTGGTTCCATCGCAATAGAAAGATGACGAATAAGCTTGGGTGGTTCTTTCGATGTTCCCCCACAAAAAGTAAAGCGAAGCGTAGGAAGAAGACGAATAAGCTTTGATTGGGCTTCTTTCAATTCGCATGGTGTTTTTTAGGTGTGCACCAGAATCACCCCTAACCAAAGGAAAAGGAGTTTTGGGTTCCATCGACGTAAAAAGAAGATGATAAAGCTCTGATTGGGCTTATTTCCAATTGTTTTTGGGTTTAGAATGCACATTCACTCAAAAATCGCAGAGTGAAATGTTTGTTATCAGCCCAGATTAAGGATATGAGTTTTGGTTCCATCGCAATAGAAAGAGGAGGAAAAACTTGGATTGTTCTTTCAGTGTTTATTCATCCACAAATAGCAAATCGAGGTGTAAGACAAAGCAAAACAGGTTGTTTGGGGTTCCATCTACATAGAAAGAAGATTCTTGGATGTCGCTTATTTCGTGTTCTTTGGTGTTAATGCACATTGACCCAGAAATCGCAGTCTATGTAACGAGACCAAAATAACAAAAAAACGTCATTTCGCTTCCATATGAGTTCAAAGAAGAAGAAGATTTGATTGGGCATATTTCGATTCGCATGGTGTTTTTTGGGTGTGAACCAGAATCACACACAACCAAAGCAAAACGGCGTTTTGGGTTCCATCTACATGGAACATAAAGGGAAGATAAAGCTCAGTTTGTGCTTATTACAAATTGTTGTTTTGGGGGTTAGAATGCACATTCACTCAAACATCGCAGTGAAATGTTTGTTATCAGCCCAAATCAAGCATAGGTGTTTTCTTTCCATCTCAATAGAAAGAGGACGATTAAGCTTGGATGCTTCTTTCGATGTTCATTCACCCACAAATAGCAAAGCGAAGTGTAATAAGTCTAAACAAGGCAAAACAGGTTGTTTTGGGTTCCAACTACGTAGAAAGAAGAATCTTGGATTTCAATTATTTCGCGTCGTGTTCTTTGGTGTTAATGCAACATTGACTCTGAAATCGCAGTGGATGTTATGAGACCAAAATAGCAAAACAGCGTCTTTTCGCTTCCATATGCATAGAAAGAAGACGAATAAGCTTTGATTGGGTGTTTTTTGGGTGTGCACCAGAATCACCCCTAAACAAAGCAAAAAGGCGTTTTGGGTTCCATCTACATAAAAAGAAGATGATAAAGCTCTGGTTGGGCTTATTTCCAATTGTTGTTTTTGGGGTTAAAATGCACATTCACGCAAAAATCGCAGAGTGAAATGTTTGTTATCAGCCCAGATATGAGTTTTGGTTCCATCGCAATAGAAAGAGGACGAATAAGCTTGGGTGGTTCTTTCGATGTTCCCCCACAAATAGCAAAGCGAAGCGTAGGAAGAAGACGAATAAGCTTTGATTGGGCTTCTTTCAATTCGCATGGTGTTTTTTAGGTGTGCACCAGAATCACCCCTAACCAAAGGAAAAGGAGTTTTGGGTTCCATCGACGTAAAAAGAAGATGATAAAGCTCTGATTGGGCTTATTTCCAATTGTTTTTGGGTTTAGAATGCACATTCACTCAAAAATCGCAGAGTGAAATGTTTGTTATCAGCCCAGATTAAGGATATGAGTTTTGGTTCCATCGCAATAGAAAGAGGAGGAAAAACTTGGATTGTTCTTTCAGTGTTTATTCATCCACAAATAGCAAATCGAGGTGTAAGACAAAGCAAAACAGGTTGTTTGGGGTTCCATCTACATAGAAGGAAGATTTTTGGATGTCGCTTATTTCGTGTTCTTTGATGTTAATGCACATTGACCCAGAAATCGCAGTGTATGTAACGAGACCAAAATAACAAAGAAGCGTCATTTCGCTTCCATATGCGTAGAAAGAAGAAGAAGAAGATTTGATTGGGCATATTTCAATTCGCATGGTGTTTTCTGGGTGTGAACCAGAATCACACACAACCAAAGCAAAACGGCGTTTTGGGTTCCATCTACATGGAACATAAAGGGAAGATAAAGCTCAGTTTGTGCTTATTACAAATTGTTGTTTTGGGGGTTAGAATGCACATTCACCCAAACATCGCAGTGAAATGTTTGTTATCAGCCGAAATCAAGCATAGGTGTTTTCTTTCCATCTCAATAGAAAGAGGACGATTAAGCTTGGATGCTTCTTTCGATGTTCATTCACCCACAAATAGCAAAGCGAAGTGTAATAAGTCTAAACAAGGCAAAACAGGTTGTTTTGGGTTCCAACTACGTAGAAAGAAGAATCTTGGATTTCAATTATTTCGCGTCGTGTTCTTTGGTGTTAATGCAACATTGACTCTGAAATCGCAGTGGATGTTATGAGACCAAAATAACAAAACAGCATCTTTTCGCTTCCATATGCATAGAAAGAAGACAAATAAGCTTTGATTGGGTGTTTTTTGGGTGTGCACCAGAATCACCCCTAAACAAAGCAAAAAGGCGTTTTGGGTTCCATCTACATAAAAAGAAGATGATAAAGCTCTGGTTGGGCTTATTTCCAATTGTTGTTTTTGGGGTTAAAATGCACATTCACCCAAAAATCGCAGAGTGAAATGTTTGTTATCAGCCCAGATATGAGTTTTGGTTCCATCGCAATAGAAAGAGGACGAATAAGCTTGGATTGTTCTTTCGATGTTCCCCCACAAAAAGCAAAGCGAAGCGTAGGAAGAAGACGAATTAGCTTTGATTGGGCTTCTTTCAATTCGCATGGTGTTTTTTAGGTGTGCACCAGAATCACCCCTAACCAAAGGAAAAGGAGTTTTGGGTTCCATCGACGTAAAAAGAAGATGATAAAGCTCTGATTGGGCTTATTTCCAATTGTTTTTGGGTTTAGAATGCACATTCACTCAAAAATCGCAGTGAAATGTTTGTTATCAGCCCAGATTAAGGATATGAGTTTTGGTTCCATCGCAATAGAAAGAGGAGGAAGAACTTGGATTGTTCTTTCGGTGTTTATTCATCCACAAATAGCAAATCGAGGTGTAAGACAAAGCAAAACAGGTTGTTTGGGGTTCCATCTACATAGAAAGAAGATTCTTGGATGTCGCTTATTTCGTGTTCTTTGGTTCAAAGAAGAAGAAGATTTGATTGGGCATATTTCAATTCGCATGGTGTTTTTTGGGTGTGAACCAGAATCACACACAACCAAAGCAAAATGGCGTTTTGGGTTCCATCTACATGGAACATAAAGGGAAGATAAAGCTCAGTTTGTGCTTATTACAAATTGTTGTTTTGGGGGTTAGAATGCACATTCACTCAAACATCGCAGTGAAATGTTTGTTATCAGCCCAAATCAAGCATAGGTGTTTTCTTTCCATCTCAATAGAAAGAGGACGATTAAGCTTGGATGCTTCTTTCGATGTTCATTCACCCACAAATAGCAAAACGAAGTGAAATAAGTCTAAACAAGGCAAAACAGGTTGTTTTGGGTTCCAACTACGTAGAAAGAAGAATCTTGGATTTCAATTATTTCGCGTCGTGCTCTTTGGTGTTATTGCAACATTGACTCTGAAATCGCAGTGGATGTTATGAGACCAAAATAGCAAAACAGCGTCTTTTCGCTTCCATATGCATAGAAAGACGACAAATAAGCTTTGATTGGGTGTTTTTTGGGTGTGCACCAGAATCACCCCTAAACAAAGCAAAAAGGCGTTTTGGGTTCTATCTACATAAAAAGAAGGTGATAAAGCTCTGGTTGGGCTTATTTCCAATTGTTGTTTTTGGGGTTAAAATGCACATTCACGCAAAAATCGCAGAGTGAAATGTTTGTTATCAGCCCAGATATGAGTTTTGGTTCCATCGCAATAGAAAGAGGACGAATAAGCTTGGGTGGTTCTTTCGATGTTCCCCCACAAAAAGCAAAGCGAAGCGGAGGAAGAAGACGAATAAGCTTTGATTGGGCTTCTTTCAATTTGCATGGTGTTTTTTAGGTGTGCACCAGAATCACCCCTAACCAAAGGAAAAGGAGTTTTGGGTTCCATCGACGTAAAAAGAAGATGATAAAGCTCTGATTGGGCTTATTTCCAATTGTTTTTGGGTTTAGAATGCACATTCACTCAAAAATCGCAGAGTGAAATGTTTGTTATCAGCCCAGATTAAGGATATGAGTTTTGGTTCCATCGCAATAGAAAGAGGAGGAAAAACTTGGATTGTTCTTTCAGTGTTTATTCATCCACAAATAGCAAATCGAGGTGTAAGACAAAGCAAAACAGGTTGTTTGGGGTTCCATCTACATAGAAGGAAGATTTTTGGATGTCGCTTATTTCGTGTTCTTTGGTGTTAATGCACATTGACCCAGAAATCGCAGTGTATGTAACGAGACCAAAATAACAAAGAAGCGTCATTTCGCTTCCATATGAGTTCAAAGAAGAAGAAGATTTGATTGGGCATATTTCAATTCGCATGGTGTTTTTTGGGTGTGAACCAGAATCACACACAACCAAAGCAAAACGGCGTTTTGGGTTCCATCTACATGGAACATAAAGGGAAGATAAAGCTCAGTTTGTGCTTATTACAAATTGTTGTTTTGGGGGTTAGAATGCACATTCACTCAAACATCGCAGTGAAATGTTTGTTATCAGCCCAAATCAAGCATAGGTGTTTTCTTTCCATCTCATTAGAAAGAGGACGATTAAGCTTGGATGCTTCTTTCGATGTTCATTCACCCACAAAGCGCAAAGCGAAGTGTAATAAGTCTAAACAAGGCAAAACAGGTTGTTTTGGGTTCCAACTACGTAGAAAGAAGAATCTTGGATTTCAATTATTTCGCGTCGTGTTCTTTGGTGTTAGTGCAACATTGACTCTGAAATCGCAGTGGATGTTATGAGACCAAAATAACAAAACAGCATCTTTTCGCTTCCATATGCATAGAAAGAAGACGAATAAGCTTTGATTGGGTGTTTTTTGGGTGTGCACCAGAATCACCCCTAAACAAAGCAAAAAGGCGTTTTGGGTTCCATCTACATAAAAAGAAGATGATAAAGCTCTGGTTGGGCTTATTTCCAATTGTTGTTTTTGGGGTTAAAATGCACATTCACCCAAAAATCGCAGAGTGAAATGTTTGTTATCAGCCCAGATATGAGTTTTGGTTCCATCGCAATAGAAAGAGGACGAATAAGCTTGGATTGTTCTTTCGATGTTCCCCCACAAAAAGCAAAGCGAAGCGTAGGAAGAAGACGAATAAGCTTTGATTGGGCTTCTTTCAATTCGCATGGTGTTTTTTGGGTGTGCACCAGAATCACACACAACCAAAGCAAAACGGCGTTTTGGGTTCCATCTACATGGAACATAAAAGGAAGATAAAGCTCAGTTTGTGCTTATTACAAATTGTTGTTTTGGGGGTTAGAATGCACATTCACTCAAACATCGCAGTGAAATGTTTGTTATCAGCCCAAATCAAGCATAGGTGTTTTCTTTCCATCTCAATAGAAAGAGGACGATTAAGCTTGGATGCTTCTTTCGATGTTCATTCACCCACAAATAGCAAAGCGAAGTGTAATAAGTCTAAACAAGGCATAAGCCCAAATCAAGCATAGGTGTTTTCTTTCCATCTCAATAGAAAGAGGACGAATAAGCTTGGGTGGTTCTTTCGATGTTCCCCCACAAAAAGCAAAGCGAAGCGTAGGAAGAAGACGAATAAGCTTTGATTGGGCTTCTTTCAATTCGCATGGTGTTTTTTAGGTGTGCACCAGAATCACCCCTAACCAAAGGAAAAGGAGTTTTGGGTTCCATCGACGTAAAAAGAAGATGATAAAGCTCTGATTGGGCTTATTTCCAATTGTTTTTGGGTTTAGAATGCACATTCACTCAAAAATCGCAGTGAAATGTTTGTTATCAGCCCAGATTAAGGATATGAGTTTTGGTTCCATCGCAATAGAAAGAGGAGGAAAAACTTGGATTGTTCTTTCGGTGTTTATTCATCCACAAATAGCAAATCGAGGTGTAAGACAAAGCAAAACAGGTTGTTTGGGGTTCCATCTACATAGAAAGAAGATTCTTGGATGTCGCTTATTTCGTGTTCTTTGGTTCAAAGAAGAAGAAGATTTGATTGGGCATATTTCAATTCGCATGGTGTTTTTTGGGTGTGAACCAGAATCACACACAACCAAAGCAAAACGGCGTTTTGGGTTCCATCTACATGGAACATAAAGGGAAGATAAAGCTCAGTTTGTGCTTATTACAAATTGTTGTTTTGGGGGTTAGAATGCACATTCACTCAAACATCACAGTGAAATGTTTGTTATCAGCCCAAATCAAGCATAGGTGTTTTCTTTCCATCTCAATAGAAAGAGGACGATTAAGCTTGGATGCTTCTTTCGATGTTCATTCACCCACAAATAGCAAAACGAAGTGTAATAAGTCTAAACAAGGCAAAACAGGTTGTTTTGGGTTCCAACTACGTAGAAAGAAGAATCTTGGATTTCAATTATTTCGCGTCGTGCTCTTTGGTGTTATTGCAACATTGACTCTGAAATCGCAGTGGATGTTATGAGACCAAAATAGCAAAACAGCGTCTTTTCGCTTCCATATGCATAGAAAGAAGACAAATAAGCTTTGATTGGGTGTTTTTTGGGTGTGCACCAGAATCACCCCTAAACAAAGCAAAAAGGCGTTTTGGGTTCTATCTACATAAAAAGAAGGTGATAAAGCTCTGGTTGGGCTTATTTCCAATTGTTGTTTTTGGGGTTAAAATGCACATTCACGCAAAAATCGCAGAGTGAAATGTTTGTTATCAGCCCAAATATGAGTTTTGGTTCCATCGCAATAGAAAGATGACGAATAAGCTTGGGTGGTTCTTTCGATGTTCCCCGACAAAAAGTAAAGCGAAGCGTAGGAAGAAGACGAATAAGCTTTGATTGGGCTTCTTTCAATTCGCATGGTGTTTTTTAGGTGTGCACCAGAATCACCCCTAACCAAAGGAAAAGGAGTTTTGGGTTCCATCGACGTAAAAAGAAGATGATAAAGCTCTGATTGGGCTTATTTCCAATTGTTTTTGGGTTTAGAATGCACATTCACTCAAAAATCGCAGAGTGAAATGTTTGTTATCAGCCCAGATTAAGGATATGAGTTTTGGTTCCATCGCAATAGAAAGAGGAGGAAAAACTTGGATTGTTCTTTCAGTGTTTATTCATCCACAAATAGCAAATCGAGGTGTAAGACAAAGCAAAACAGGTTGTTTGGGGTTCCATCTACATAGAAAGAAGATTCTTGGATGTCGCTTATTTCGTGTTCTTTGGTGTTAATGCACATTGACCCAGAAATCGCAGTCTATGTAACGAGACCAAAATAACAAAAAAACGTCATTTCGCTTCCATATGAGTTCAAAGAAGAAGAAGATTTGATTGGGCATATTTCGATTCGCATGGTGTTTTTTGGGTGTGAACCAGAATCACACACAACCAAAGCAAAACGGCGTTTTGGGTTCCATCTACATGGAACATAAAGGGAAGATAAAGCTCAGTTTGTGCTTATTACAAATTGTTGTTTTGGGGGTTAGAATGCACATTCACTCAAACATCGCAGTGAAATGTTTGTTATCAGCCCAAATCAAGCATAGGTGTTTTCTTTCCATCTCAATAGAAAGAGGACGATTAAGCTTGGATGCTTCTTTCGATGTTCATTCACCCACAAATAGCAAAGCGAAGTGTAATAAGTCTAAACAAGGCAAAACAGGTTGTTTTGGGTTCCAACTACGTAGAAAGAAGAATCTTGGATTTCAATTATTTCGCGTCGTGTTCTTTGGTGTTAATGCAACATTGACTCTGAAATCGCAGTGGATGTTATGAGACCAAAATAGCAAAACAGCGTCTTTTCGCTTCCATATGCATAGAAAGAAGACGAATAAGCTTTGATTGGGTGTTTTTTGGGTGTGCACCAGAATCACCCCTAAACAAAGCAAAAAGGCGTTTTGGGTTCCATCTACATAAAAAGAAGATGATAAAGCTCTGGTTGGGCTTATTTCCAATTGTTGTTTTTGGGGTTAAAATGCACATTCACGCAAAAATCGCAGAGTGAAATGTTTGTTATCAGCCCAGATATGAGTTTTGGTTCCATCGCAATAGAAAGAGGACGAATAAGCTTGGGTGGTTCTTTCGATGTTCCCCCACAAAAAGCAAAGCGAAGCGTAGGAAGAAGACGAATAAGCTTTGATTGGGCTTCTTTCAATTTGCATGGTGTTTTTTAGGTGTGCACCAGAATCACCCCTAACCAAAGGAAAAGGAGTTTTGGGTTCCATCGACGTAAAAAGAAGATGATAAAGCTCTGATTGGGCTTATTTCCAATTGTTTTTGGGTTTAGAATGCACATTCACTCAAAAATCGCAGAGTGAAATGTTTGTTATCAGCCCAGATTAAGGATATGAGTTTTGGTTCCATCGCAATAGAAAGAGGAGGAAAAACTTGGATTGTTCTTTCAGTGTTTATTCATCCACAAATAGCAAATCGAGGTGTAAGACAAAGCAAAACAGGTTGTTTGGGGTTCCATCTACATAGAAGGAAGATTTTTGGATGTCGCTTATTTCGTGTTCTTTGGTGTTAATGCACATTGACCCAGAAATCGCAGTATATGTAACGAGACCAAAATAACAAAGAAGCGTCATTTCGCTTCCATATGAGTTCAAAGAAGAAGAAGATTTGATTGGGCATATTTCAATTCGCATGGTGTTTTTTGGGTGTGAACCAGAATCACACACAACCAAAGCAAAACGGCGTTTTGGGTTCCATCTACATGGAACATAAAGGGAAGATAAAGCTCAGTTTGTGCTTATTACAAATTGTTGTTTTGGGGGTTAGAATGCACATTCACTCAAACATCGCAGTGAAATGTTTGTTATCAGCCCAAATCAAGCATAGGTGTTTTCTTTCCATCTCATTAGAAAGAGGACGATTAAGCTTGGATGCTTCTTTCGATGTTCATTCACCCACAAAGCGCAAAGCGAAGTGTAATAAGTCTAAACAAGGCAAAACAGGTTGTTTTGGGTTCCAACTACGTAGAAAGAAGAATCTTGGATTTCAATTATTTCGCGTCGTGTTCTTTGGTGTTAGTGCAACATTGACTCTGAAATCGCAGTGGATGTTATGAGACCAAAATAGCAAAACAGCGTCTTTTCGCTTCCATATGCATAGAAAGAAGACGAATAAGCTTTGATTGGGTGTTTTTTGGGTGTGCTCCAGAATCACCCCTAAACAAAGCAAAAAGGTGTTTTGGGTTCCATCTACATAAAAAGAAGATGATAAAGCTCTGGTTGGGCTTATTTCCAATTGTTGTTTTTGGGGTTAAAATGCACATTCACGCAAAAATCGCAGAGTGAAATGTTTGTTATCAGCCCAGATATGAGTTTTGGTTCCATCGCAATAGAAAGAGGACGAATAAGCTTGGGTGGTTCTTTCGATGTTCCCCCACAAAAAGCAAAGCGAAGCGTAGGAAGAAGACGAATAAGCTTTGATTGGGCTTCTTTCAATTTGCATGGTGTTTTTTAGGTGTGCACCAGAATCACCCCTAACCAAAGGAAAAGGAGTTTTGGGTTCCATCGACGTAAAAAGAAGATGATAAAGCTCTGATTGGGCTTATTTCCAATTGTTTTTGGGTTTAGAATGCACATTCACTCAAAAATCGCAGAGTGAAATGTTTGTTATCAGCCCAGATTAAGGATATGAGTTTTGGTTCCATCGCAATAGAAAGAGGAGGAAAAACTTGGATTGTTCTTTCGGTGTTTATTCATCCACAAATAGCAAATCGAGGTGTAAGACAAAGCAAAACAGGTTGTTTGGGGTTCCATCTACATAGAAAGAAGATTCTTGGATGTCGCTTATTTCGTGTTCTTTGGTGTTAATGCACATTGACCCAGAAATCACAGTGTATGTAACGAGACCAAAATAACAAAAAAGCGTCATTTCGCTTCCATATGCGTAGAAAGAAGAAGAAGATTTGATTGGGCATATTTCAATTCGCATGGTGTTTTTTGGGTGTGAACCAGAATCACACACAACCAAAGCAAAACGGCGTTTTGGGTTCCATCTACATGGAACATAAAGGGAAGATAAAGCTCAGTTTGTGCTTATTACAAATTGTTGTTTTGGGGGTTAGAATGCACATTCACTCAAACATCGCAGTGAAATGTTTGTTATCAGCCCAAATCAAGCATAGGTGTTTTCTTTCCATCTCAATAGAAAGAGGACGATTAAGCTTGGATGCTTCTTTCGATGTTCATTCACCCACAAATAGCAAAACGAAGTGTAATAAGTCTAAACAAGGCAAAACAGGTTGTTTTGGGTTCCAACTACGTAGAAAGAAGAATCTTGGATTTCAATTATTTCGCGTCGTGTTCTTTGGTGTTAATGCAACATTGACTCTGAAATCGCAGTGGATGTTATGAGACCAAAATAGCAAAACAGCGTCTTTTCGCTTCCATATGCATAGAAAGAAGACGAATAAGCTTTGATTGGGTGTTTTTTGGGTGTGCACCAGAATCACCCCTAAACAAAGCAAAAAGGCGTTTTGGGTTCCATCTACATAAAAAGAAGATGATAAAGCTCTGGTTGGGCTTATTTCCAATTGTTGTTTTTGGGGTTAAAATGCACATTCACTCAAAAATCGCAGAGTGAAATGTTTGTTATCAGCCCAGATTAAGGATATGAGTTTTGGTTCCATCGCAATAGAAAGAGGAGGAAAAACTTGGATTGTTCTTTCAGTGTTTATTCATCCACAAATAGCAAATCGAGGTGTAAGACAAAGCAAAACAGGTTGTTTGGGGTTCCATCTACATAGAAAGAAGATTCTTGGATGTCGCTTATTTCGTGTTCTTTGGTTCAAAGAAGAAGAAGATTTGATTGGGCATATTTCAATTCGCATGGTGTTTTTTGGGTGTGAACCAGAATCACACACAACCAAAGCAAAACGGCGTTTTGGGTTCCATCTACATGGAACATAAAGGGAAGATAAAGCTCAGTTTGTGCTTATTACAAATTGTTGTTTTGGGGGTTAGAATGCACATTCACTCAAACATCACAGTGAAATGTTTGTTATCAGCCCAAATCAAGCATAGGTGTTTTCTTTCCATCTCAATAGAAAGAGGACGATTAAGCTTGGATGCTTCTTTCGATGTTCATTCACCCACAAATAGCAAAACGAAGTGTAATAAGTCTAAACAAGGCAAAACAGGTTGTTTTGGGTTCCAACTACGTAGAAAGAAGAATCTTGGATTTCAATTATTTCGCGTCGTGCTCTTTGGTGTTATTGCAACATTGACTCTGAAATCGCAGTGGATGTTATGAGACCAAAATAGCAAAACAGCGTCTTTTCGCTTCCATATGCATAGAAAGAAGACAAATAAGCTTTGATTGGGTGTTTTTTGGGTGTGCACCAGAATCACCCCTAAACAAAGCAAAAAGGCGTTTTGGGTTCTATCTACATAAAAAGAAGGTGATAAAGCTCTGGTTGGGCTTATTTCCAATTGTTGTTTTTGGGGTTAAAATGCACATTCACGCAAAAATCGCAGAGTGAAATGTTTGTTATCAGCCCAAATATGAGTTTTGGTTCCATCGCAATAGAAAGATGACGAATAAGCTTGGGTGGTTCTTTCGATGTTCCCCCACAAAAAGTAAAGCGAAGCGTAGGAAGAAGACGAATAAGCTTTGATTGGGCTTCTTTCAATTCGCATGGTGTTTTTTAGGTGTGCACCAGAATCACCCCTAACCAAAGGAAAAGGAGTTTTGGGTTCCATCGACGTAAAAAGAAGATGATAAAGCTCTGATTGGGCTTATTTCCAATTGTTTTTGGGTTTAGAATGCACATTCACTCAAAAATCGCAGAGTGAAATGTTTGTTATCAGCCCAGATTAAGGATATGAGTTTTGGTTCCATCGCAATAGAAAGAGGAGGAAAAACTTGGATTGTTCTTTCAGTGTTTATTCATCCACAAATAGCAAATCGAGGTGTAAGACAAAGCAAAACAGGTTGTTTGGGGTTCCATCTACATAGAAAGAAGATTCTTGGATGTCGCTTATTTCGTGTTCTTTGGTGTTAATGCACATTGACCCAGAAATCGCAGTCTATGTAACAAGACCAAAATAACAAAAAAACGTCATTTCGCTTCCATATGAGTTCAAAGAAGAAGAAGATTTGATTGGGCATATTTCGATTCGCATGGTGTTTTTTGGGTGTGAACCAGAATCACACACAACCAAAGCAAAACGGCGTTTTGGGTTCCATCTACATGGAACATAAAGGGAAGATAAAGCTCAGTTTGTGCTTATTACAAATTGTTGTTTTGGGGGTTAGAATGCACATTCACTCAAACATCGCAGTGAAATGTTTGTTATCAGCCCAAATCAAGCATAGGTGTTTTCTTTCCATCTCAATAGAAAGAGGACGATTAAGCTTGGATGCTTCTTTCGATGTTCATTCACCCACAAATAGCAAAGCGAAGTGTAATAAGTCTAAACAAGGCAAAACAGGTTGTTTTGGGTTCCAACTACGTAGAAAGAAGAATCTTGGATTTCAATTATTTCGCGTCGTGTTCTTTGGTGTTAATGCAACATTGACTCTGAAATCGCAGTGGATGTTATGAGACCAAAATAGCAAAACAGCGTCTTTTCGCTTCCATATGCATAGAAAGAAGACGAATAAGCTTTGATTGGGTGTTTTTTGGGTGTGCACCAGAATCACCCCTAAACAAAGCAAAAAGGCGTTTTGGGTTCCATCTACATAAAAAGAAGATGATAAAGCTCTGGTTGGGCTTATTTCCAATTGTTGTTTTTGGGGTTAAAATGCACATTCACGCAAAAATCGCAGAGTGAAATGTTTGTTATCAGCCCAGATATGAGTTTTGGTTCCATCGCAATAGAAAGAGGACGAATAAGCTTGGGTGGTTCTTTCGATGTTCCCCCACAAAAAGCAAAGCGAAGCGTAGGAAGAAGACGAATAAGCTTTGATTGGGCTTCTTTCAATTTGCATGGTGTTTTTTAGGTGTGCACCAGAATCACCCCTAACCAAAGGAAAAGGAGTTTTGGGTTCCATCGACGTAAAAAGAAGATGATAAAGCTCTGATTGGGCTTATTTCCAATTGTTTTTGGGTTTAGAATGCACATTCACTCAAAAATCGCAGAGTGAAATGTTTGTTATCAGCCCAGATTAAGGATATGAGTTTTGGTTCCATCGCAATAGAAAGAGGAGGAAAAACTTGGATTGTTCTTTCAGTGTTTATTCATCCACAAATAGCAAATCGAGGTGTAAGACAAAGCAAAACAGGTTGTTTGGGGTTCCATCTACATAGAAGGAAGATTTTTGGATGTCGCTTATTTCGTGTTCTTTGGTGTTAATGCACATTGACCCAGAAATCGCAGTGTATGTAACGAGACCAAAATAACAAAGAAGCGTCATTTCGCTTCCATATGAGTTCAAAGAAGAAGAAGATTTGATTGGGCATATTTCAATTCGCATGGTGTTTTTTGGGTGTGAACCAGAATCACACACAACCAAAGCAAAACGGCGTTTTGGGTTCCATCTACATGGAACATAAAGGGAAGATAAAGCTCAGTTTGTGCTTATTACAAATTGTTGTTTTGGGGGTTAGAATGCACATTCACTCAAACATCGCAGTGAAATGTTTGTTATCAGCCCAAATCAAGCATAGGTGTTTTCTTTCCATCTCATTAGAAAGAGGACGATTAAGCTTGGATGCTTCTTTCGATGTTCATTCACCCACAAAGCGCAAAGCGAAGTGTAATAAGTCTAAACAAGGCAAAACAGGTTGTTTTGGGTTCCAACTACGTAGAAAGAAGAATCTTGGATTTCAATTATTTCGCGTCGTGTTCTTTGGTGTTAGTGCAACATTGACTCTGAAATCGCAGTGGATGTTATGAGACCAAAATAGCAAAACAGCGTCTTTTCGCTTCCATATGCATAGAAAGAAGACGAATAAGCTTTGATTGGGTGTTTTTTGGGTGTGCTCCAGAATCACCCCTAAACAAAGCAAAAAGGTGTTTTGGGTTCCATCTACATAAAAAGAAGATGATAAAGCTCTGGTTGGGCTTATTTCCAATTGTTGTTTTTGGGGTTAAAATGCACATTCACGCAAAAATCGCAGAGTGAAATGTTTGTTATCAGCCCAGATATGAGTTTTGGTTCCATCGCAATAGAAAGAGGACGAATAAGCTTGGGTGGTTCTTTCGATGTTCCCCCACAAAAAGCAAAGCGAAGCGTAGGAAGAAGACGAATAAGCTTTGATTGGGCTTCTTTCAATTTGCATGGTGTTTTTTAGGTGTGCACCAGAATCACCCCTAACCAAAGGAAAAGGAGTTTTGGGTTCCATCGACGTAAAAAGAAGATGATAAAGCTCTGATTGGGCTTATTTCCAATTGTTTTTGGGTTTAGAATGCACATTCACTCAAAAATCGCAGAGTGAAATGTTTGTTATCAGCCCAGATTAAGGATATGAGTTTTGGTTCCATCGCAATAGAAAGAGGAGGAAAAACTTGGATTGTTCTTTCGGTGTTTATTCATCCACAAATAGCAAATCGAGGTGTAAGACAAAGCAAAACAGGTTGTTTGGGGTTCCATCTACATAGAAAGAAGATTCTTGGATGTCGCTTATTTCGTGTTCTTTGGTGTTAATGCACATTGACCCAGAAATCACAGTGTATGTAACGAGACCAAAATAACAAAAAAGCGTCATTTCGCTTCCATATGCGTAGAAAGAAGAAGAAGATTTGATTGGGCATATTTCAATTCGCATGGTGTTTTTTGGGTGTGAACCAGAATCACACACAACCAAAGCAAAACGGCGTTTTGGGTTCCATCTACATGGAACATAAAGGGAAGATAAAGCTCAGTTTGTGCTTATTACAAATTGTTGTTTTGGGGGTTAGAATGCACATTCACTCAAACATCGCAGTGAAATGTTTGTTATCAGCCCAAATCAAGCATAGGTGTTTTCTTTCCATCTCAATAGAAAGAGGACGATTAAGCTTGGATGCTTCTTTCGATGTTCATTCACCCACAAATAGCAAAACGAAGTGTAATAAGTCTAAACAAGGCAAAACAGGTTGTTTTGGGTTCCAACTACGTAGAAAGAAGAATCTTGGATTTCAATTATTTCGCGTCGTGTTCTTTGGTGTTAATGCAACATTGACTCTGAAATCGCAGTGGATGTTATGAGACCAAAATAGCAAAACAGCGTCTTTTCGCTTCCATATGCATAGAAAGAAGACGAATAAGCTTTGATTGGGTGTTTTTTGGGTGTGCACCAGAATCACCCCTAAACAAAGCAAAAAGGCGTTTTGGGTTCCATCTACATAAAAAGAAGATGATAAAGCTCTGGTTGGGCTTATTTCCAATTGTTGTTTTTGGGGTTAAAATGCACATTCACTCAAAAATCGCAGAGTGAAATGTTTGTTATCAGCCCAGATTAAGGATATGAGTTTTGGTTCCATCGCAATAGAAAGAGGAGGAAAAACTTGGATTGTTCTTTCGGTGTTTATTCATCCACAAATAGCAAATCGAGGTGTAAGAGAAAGCAAAACAGGTTGTTTGGGGTTCCATCTACATAGAAGGAAGATTCTTTTTTTTAAAAAAAAATATTTTTATTGGTTTTTACACATATTAATAACAATACAAAACAAACACAAACATCAAAAACAAACAACAAAAATCGACTTCCCCATGCCTTCCCTTCACCACATCCTTGTTTTACCATTTTTCGAGCAACTCATCAATCAGTCTTTAGTTAAACCCCTTTTGAATTTCCTTAAAGTTTAAAATTTACAGCTGTAGTTCTTTATTTCCTACCCCTTAACATCTTATCAGTCCACAATTTTACAATAATTTTTTAGATATGTTTTAAATTTCCCCCAGTCCTCTTCCACTGTCTCTTTCCTCTGGTCACGGATTCTGCTGGTCATCTCTGCCAGTCCCATATATTCCATCACCTTCGATTGCCATTCTTCCAGAGTAGGTAATTCTTTCATCTTCCAATACTTTGCCAACAGGATTCTTGCTGCCGTGGTTGCATACATGAAGAATGTCTTATCCTTCTTTGATACCAATTGGCCGACCATGCCCAAGAGGAAAGCCTCCGGTTTCTTTACAAATGTCCACTTAAGGACTTTCTTAATTTCATTATAGATCATTTCCCAGTAGGCCTTAATCTTTGGGCAGGTCCACCAAAGATGGTAGAAGGTACCTTCAGCCTCATTACATTTCCAACATTTATTATTGGGCAGATGGTAAATCTTTGCAAGTTTGACTGGGGTCATGTACCACCTATAGATCATTTTCATTATATTCTCTTTCAGGGCATTACATGCCGTAAATTTAACACCCGTGGTCCATAACTGTTCCCAGTCGTCAAACATAATGTCATGACCAATGTCCTGTGCCCATTTAATCATAGCTGATTTCACTGTTTCATCCTGTGTATTCCATTTCAGCAGCAAATTATACATTTTAGATAAGTTTTTAGTATTGGATTCTAGCAATTCTGTTTCTAACTTTGACCTCTCCTTCTGAAAACCAAGTTTCCTGTCCTGCTTAAACATCTCATTTATCTGACGGTAGTGTAACCAGTCTCGAACTTTATGCTTTAGCTTCTCAAAACTTTGTAGCTTCAGTCTTTCGCCATCATATTCTAAAATTTCACAGTACTTAGGCCAATTAGAGTCCATATTAATTTTTTTCACTGCTTTCGCTTCCATTGGTGACAACCACCTAGGAGTTTTACTTTCCAATAAATCCTTATATCTATTCCAAACATTATACAATGCTTTCCTGACAATATGGTTCTTAAAACTTTTATACACCTTTACCTTGTCATACCACAAATATGCATGCCAACCAAAACTATTGTCATATCCTTCCAGATCAAGAATGTCTGTGTCTTCAAGAAGTAGCCATTGCTTCAACCAGCAGAAGGCTGCTGATTCATAATAAAGTCTTAAGTCTGGCAGGGCAAAGCCCCCTCTATCTTTTGCATCGGTTAAAATCTTAAATTTTATTCTGGGCTTTTTGCCCTGCCAGACAAATTTAGATATATCTTTCTGCCACCTCTTGAAACAGTCCATTTTGTCTAGAATTTGTAACGTCTGAAATAAAAACAACATTCTTGGCAATACATTCATCTTGATAACAGCAATTCGGCCTAACAAGGAAAGTTTCAGCCTAGACCATATGTCTAAATCTTTCTTAACTTCTGTCCAACATTTTTCATAGTTGTCTTTAAATAAGTTCACATTTTTTGATGTCAGATTTACCCCCAGGTACTTAACCTTTTTTTCTATTTCCAACCCAGTTTCACTTTGAAACCTATCTTTCTCCTCTTTTGTTAGATTTTTTTCCAGCACCTTTGTTTTCTGTTTGTTCAATTTAAATCCTGCGACCTGGCCGAATGTCTCCATTAATTCTAAAACTCTTTTGGTACTAGCTTCTGGCTGTTGCAAAGTTAACACTAAATCATCTGCAAATGCCCTTAACTTATATTGTTTGAATCCGACCTGTATTCCTTTTACCAGCTGGTCCTTCCTAATCATGTTTAATAAAACCTCCAGGACCGATATAAACAGTAAAGGGGATATAGGGCATCCCTGTCGTGTACCTTTCTCTATTGGTATCTCATCCATTACCACATTGTTCACAATTAATTTCGCTCTTTGTTCAGAATATATTGCACCTATACCATTTTCAAACCCTTGGCCTACCCCCATCCCATGGAGATTCTTCTTCATAAATTTCCAAGAAATGTTGTCAAAGGCCTTCTCCGCGTCCACAAAGATCAGAACTGCCTTCCTATTTATGTCCACCTCTAGCATCTCCAAAATGTCTATAATGTTCCTCACATTTTCTGACATATGTCTCCCTGGGAGAAAGCCTGTTTGGTTCTTATGAATCTCCTCCATCAAAACTCTCTTAAATCTTTTTGCTAAAACATCTGCAAAAATTTTATAATCCACATTCAAGAGTGATATAGGGCGGTAGTTTTTAACTTGATGTTTCTCAGTTTCTGTCTTCGGTATAAGTGAGATAAATGCGTCTTTCCACGATTCAGGAGCCTTTTTCCCCTCTAATATCTCATTGCATACTTCCTTCAATGGCTGTATTAGCCATTCTTTAAGATCTTTGTAGTATTTTGCAGTCAAACCATCTGGTCCTGGTGATTTCCCCAATTTCGTATTCTGGATGGCACCCTCTATTTCTTGTTCTGTGATTTTTTCATTCAAAATCCTTTTATTTTGTTCTGAAATCTTTGATAGTCCATATTTTTTGACGAATTCTTCTATTTCTTGTTCATTTGTAGGCCCTTGTGCATAAAGTTTTTTGAAGAAACTTTGAAAACAGTTGCTTATTTCATTTGGTTTGTTGATAATTTTCCCATCTATTTCCAGGGATGTCACCGTATTTAACTTTTGCCTCTTTTTCAGTTGCCATGACAGCAGTTTCCCACATTTATCTGCCGATTCAAATGTCCTTTGTCTCATTTGCTTTATCTTCCATTCTATTTCCTGATTCATCAATTCCATATATTGGGTCTGATGGTACTTTATTTCTCTTAAAATCTCATGAGACTTCGGCTTAGATCTCAGTTTCTTTTCTCCTTCCTTTATCTGGTTCAAAATCTTTTCCTTCTTTTCATTTTGTTTCTTCCTTTTTATAGAATTTTGCTGAATTAGGAATCCACGCATCACGGCCTTACTTGCGTCCCATACTATTCTTTTTTCAACCTCAGTTCTCAAATTTATCTCAAAGTAATCCTTCAATATTTTTTGGGCCTTATGATAGATTTCTTCATCTCTAAATAGGGTGTCATTCATTCTCCATCTGAAGGTTCCAGCCGTTGTTAATTTCATTTCCATCTTGACTGCATTATGGTCGGAGCAGGTTTTTGTGCAGATTTCTGTTTTTTTCACTCTTGGTGCCAGACTGCTAGAAATCCAAATTTGATCAATTCTGGTCCAGGTCATTTTTGCTTCCGAGAAGAAGGTTCCCTCTCTTTCCAGAGGGTTCCTAGTTCTCCAGATGTCGATCAAGTCCATGGTGTCAGTGAGTTCGAAAAAGGTCTTTGGTAGTCTCCCATCCTTGGATATTACTTCTCTTTGTGCCTTGTCCATGTTTGTGGAGACAACTCCGTTAAAATCTCCCATCATTATAATTTTAAGATCCATAAAGTCCATTAAGGTCTCATGCAACTTCTTGAAGAACTCTGCCTTCCCCTCATTGGGTGCATAAACTCCAACAATTAAGATCTTTTCTCCTTGAATTTGAATTTCTACTGCCAGGTATCTTCCTTCATCATCTTTAAAGATCATTTTTGGTTCCCATTTTTCCTTGGCATAAATCACCACCCCTCTTTTCTTAACTTTGTCCGAGGAAACAAATTCCAGTCCTAATCTCTTATTTATCAGAAGTTTCCTGTGTATCCTGGCGATATGGGTTTCTTGCAAGCAAATTATATCTAATTGTTCTTTCTTTAATATATGAAAAACTTGGTCTCTTTTTCGGGGATGGTTTAGACCATTACAGTTCCAACTCAGAAGTTGCAGAGACATTTTTATTATTGGGTACTTTTCCCCCCCACTGCTCCAAGTTCTTGTTCCTCGTCCGTCGGTGCTTGGTTCAATCCAAACGATAGGTTGGTAATGTCCAGTGTTCCCCCCTCTACAGTTCCTTTCTGAAAGTCCTCAAGGTTTCTCTCCAAAAAGTGTTCTTTATCTTGAATTGTTTTTATTTTAATTTTCTTCCCTTTGAAGTTAAAGGACAGTCCTTGTGGGAATTCCCACCTGAATTGAATGTTGTTTTGTTTTAATATTTCGACTAGGTCTTTAAATTGTGTTCTCACCTCCAAAAAGTATCTGGGAATATCTTTAAAGATCTGTATTTGGGAATTTTTGATAACCAATGCCCTCTGGAAATGTAGGTTCAATATTTTATCTCTCTCTTCCTTGGATCTAAAAGTTATTAAACAATCCCTTGGCTTCTTGCCTTGCTTTCTTCCAATCCGGAAGGCTGTAGTTATTGTAAATTCCTCTTCCTCTTCTCCCAACTCTTCACTCCAAAATTCTTGAAACTTATCTGTAAGAAATTCCCCAAGCTTGTCCTCCTCCTCCTCAGGTACCAGTCTCAATTTCAAGTTCTTGCCTTTCCTCTCAAGTTCCATAAGGGCCAGGGCTTCATCATGCTCATGTACCTTCCTTGCGATAGGGACAAATTTCCCTTTGGTTTCCTCGGCCGTGGTCCTCGCGTTTTCGGCTATTTTCCTCGTCTCTGCACTTTCCTGAATTAATCGATTTATAGAATCTGTATTTGTCGATATAATTGTCGTGTTCAAATCCAATCTTGTTGTCAATTCCGTCAGTTTCTTGGAATTCTCTGTAGATTGCCTAGTAAGCGATTCTAGAGATTCATTTATCTTGAGTAGAGCCTGTGTCATGGAATCCATTGATACCGTTGTTGTTCTTTCCTGTGTTGCTGTTGCCCCTGTCAAGGAGCCTCTTTTCTTTTGAGCCTGAGCCTGTTTTGCCTTGGATCTTGTTGATATTTCATCCAGTGGGCCGCTCATATCTCAAGGTCGTTCCCACAGGAACAGTTGCAGCTGGAAAATCCCACTGTTTATGTCTCAATGCAACAGTCTCTCTTTTAAGCCTCTAGAGGGAGTACATTGTATCCAATGCAGAAACAAAGAAACAGGGAGAGAAATAGCCATGCAAAGTTCCAAAAGCGAAAGTCCAAGTACAAACCCTACTTTTTGCAGTTTGAAAAGTTACAGTTTTTGTCCGCTAAAGTCCCGTTATTTTATGTCAGACAAATCTTACTTTGTATCCTCAAATCAAATTTGACAGCTCACTTCAGGCGCTCACTTCCCCGGCAGCCTGGCCAGAGTATCGGCAGTGGAAGGTTTCCCATTCAAGTCTCCCTTCTTGAGCAGATAAAATTAAGTCAAATTTCTTCCCCCCCTCTCCTGCTCGTTGGGGGGGGAGGTCCTCTTCCGATGTCAAGTTTAACCAATTTAAAAAGCATACAAACGTCCCCTTTAAACACAGCTTGCTCTTTTCGTTGCTCAGTCAATCATGTAGCTCCGGGGGGCAGACTTCCTTATTTTTTGCCTCTCCCGTTTACAGCCAAATCTTCTCAAATTTTAAAGTCCCGTTCCCTTTATTTATTGTTCTTACTCACGGGTGTTGTTTCCAATCGGTAGTTTCAGGAAGGAATCGGCGCTCTCCGTCAATGGCGACGCGGCTTCGCTCCGTGAGCTGGGTTGCGATCCTCAGCACCGCGCTCACACCCGATGCCACTCCGGAGCCTTTAAAAAGGCTCTTTCGCGATACCGGGGGGCGCAAAGGTGCCCACCGAATCTCCTTGTTCACAGGCTTCAGCGCCTGTGATTTTAGGGGTCCCCCGCTGGCCGTAGCGGGTCAGACCCGAACTCACGGAGCAGTCCTGCTTCGGAGCTCGAAGCAAGGACCGCCATTAACGCTGGCGCCGACCGGAAGTCTCCCATAGAAGGAAGATTCTTGGATGTCGCTTATTTAGTGTTCTTTGGTGTTAATGCACATTGACCCAGAAATCGCAGTCTATGTAACGAGACCAAAATAACAAAAAAACGTCATTTCGCTTCCATATGAGTTCAAAGAAGAAGAAGATTTGATTGGGCATATTTCAATTCGCATGGTGTTTTTTGGGTGTGAACCAGAATCACACACAACCAAAGCAAAACGGCGTTTTGGGTTCCATCTACATGGAACATAAAGGGAAGATAAAGCTCAGTTTGTGCTTATTACAAATTGTTGTTTTGGGGGTTAGAATGCACATTCACTCAAACATCGCAGTGAAATGTTTGTTATCAGCCCAAATCAAGCATAGGTGTTTTCTTTCCATCTCAATAGAAAGAGGACGATTAAGCTTGGATGCTTCTTTCGATGTTCATTCACCCACAAATAGCAAAGCGAAGTGTAATAAGTCTAAACAAGGCAAAACAGGTTGTTTTGGGTTCCAACTACGTAGAAAGAAGAATCTTGGATTTCAATTATTTCGCGTCGTGTTCTTTGGTGTTAATGCAACATTGACTCTGAAATCGCAGTGGATGTTATGAGACCAAAATAGCAAAACAGCGTCTTTTCGCTTCCATATGCATAGAAAGAAGACGAATAAGCTTTGATTGGGTGTTTTTTGGGTGTGCACCAGAATCACCCCTAAACAAAGCAAAAAGGCGTTTTGGGTTCCATCTACATAAAAAGAAGATGATAAAGCTCTGGTTGGGCTTATTTCCAATTGTTGTTTTTGGGGTTAAAATGCACATTCACGCAAAAATCGCAGAGTGAAATGTTTGTTATCAGCCCAGATATGAGTTTTGGTTCCATCGCAATAGAAAGAGGACGAATAAGCTTGGGTGGTTCTTTCGATGTTCCCCCACAAAAAGCAAAGCGAAGCGTAGGAAGAAGATGAATAAGCTTTGATTGGGCTTCTTTCAATTCGCATGGTGTTTTTTTGGTGTGCACCAGAATCACCCCTAACCAAAGGAAAAGGAGTTTTGGGTTCCATCGACGTAAAAAGAAGATGATAAAGCTCTGATTGGGCTTATTTCCAATTGTTTTTGGGTTTAGAATGCACATTCACTCAAAAATCGCAGAGTGAAATGTTTGTTATCAGCCCAGATTAAGGATATGAGTTTTGGTTCCATCACAATAGAAAGAAGAGGAAAAACTTGGATTGTTCTTTCGGTGTTTATTCATCCACAAATAGCAAATCGAGGTGTAAGACAAAGCAAAACAGGTTCTTTGGGGTTCCATCTACATAGAAGGAAGATTCTTGGATGTTGCTTATTTCGTGTTCTTTGGTGTTAATGCACATTGACACAGAAATCGCAGTCTATGTAACGAGACCAAAATAACAAAAAAGCGTCATTTCGCTTCCATATGCGTAGAAAGAAGAAGAAGATTTGATTGGGCATATTTCAATTCGCATGGTGTTTTTTGGGTGTGAACCAGAATCACACACAACCAAAGCAAAACGGCGTTTTGGGTTCCATCTACATGGAACATAAAGGGAAGATAAAGCTCAGTCTGTGCTTATTACAAATTGTTGTTTTCGGGGTTAGAATGCACATTCACTCAAACATCGCAGTGAAATCTTTGTTATCAGCCCAAATCAAGCATAGGTGTTTTCTTTCCATCTCAATAGAAAGAGGACGATTAAGCTTGGATGCTTCTTTCGATGTTCATTCACCCACAAATAGCAAAGCGAAGTGTAATAAGTCTAAACAAGGCAAAACAGGTTGTTTTGGGTTCCAACTACGTAGAAAGAAGAATCTTGGAAGCGTAGGAAGAAGATGAATAAGCTTTGATTGGGCTTCTTTCAATTCGCATGGTGTTTTTTTGGTGTGCACCAGAATCACCCCTAACCAAAGGAAAAGGAGTTTTGGGTTCCATCGACGTAAAAAGAAGATGATAAAGCTCTGATTGGGCTTATTTCCAATTGTTTTTGGGTTTAGAATGCACATTCACTCAAAAATCGCAGAGTGAAATGTTTGTTATCAGCCCAAATCAAGCATAGGTGTTTTCTTTCCATCTCAATAGAAAGAGGACGATTAAGCTTGGATGCTTCTTTCGGTGTTCATTCACCCACAAATAGCAAAGCGAAGTGTAATAAGTCTAAACAAGGCAAAACAGGTTGTTTTGGGTTCCAACTACGTAGAAAGAAGAATCTTGGAAGCGTAGGAAGAAGATGAATAAGCTTTGATTGGGCTTCTTTCAATTCGCATGGTGTTTTTTAGGTGTGCACCAGAATCACCCCTAACCAAAGGAAAAGGAGTTTTGGGTTCCATCGACGTAAAAAGAAGATGATAAAGCTCTGATTGGGCTTATTTCCAATTGTTTTTGGGTTTAGAATGCACATTCACTCAAAAATCGCAGAGTGAAATGTTTGTTATCAGCCCAGATTAAGGATATGAGTTTTGGTTCCATCGCAATAGAAAGAGGAGGAAAAACTTGGATTGTTCTTTCGGTGTTTATTCATCCACAAATAGCAAATCGAGGTGTAAGACAAAGCAAAACAGGTTGTTTGGGGTTCCATCTACATAGAAGGAAGATTCTTGGATGTCGCTTATTTAGTGTTCTTTGGTGTTAATGCACATTGACCCAGAAATCGCAGTCTATGTAACGAGACCAAAATAACAAAAAAACGTCATTTCGCTTCCATATGCGTAGAAAGAAGAAGAAGATTTGATTGGGCATATTTCAATTCGCATGGTGTTTTTTGGGTGTGAACCAGAATCACACACAACCAAAGCAAAACGGCATTTTGGGTTCCATCTACATGGAACATAAAGGGAAGATAAAGCTCAGTTTGTGCTTATTACAAATTGTTGTTTTGGGGGTTAGAAAGCACATTCACTCAAACATCGCAGTGAAATGTTTGTTATCAGCCCAAATCAAGCATAGGTGTTTTCTTTCCATCTCAATAGAAAGAGGACGATTAAGCTTGGATGCTTCTTTCGATGTTCATTCACCCACAAATAGCAAAGCGAAGTGTAATAAGTCTAAACATGGCAAAACAGGTTGTTTTGGGTTCCAACTACGTAGAAAGAAGAATCTTGGAAGCGTAGGAAGAAGATGAATAAGCTTTGATTGGGCTTCTTTCAATTCGCATGGTGTTTTTTTGGTGTGCACCAGAATCACCCCTAACCAAAGGAAAAGGAGTTTTGGGTTCCATCGACGTAAAAAGAAGATGATAAAGCTCTGATTGGGCTTATTTCCAATTGTTTTTGGGTTTAGAATGCACATTCACTCAAAAATCGCAGAGTGAAATGTTTGTTATCAGCCCAGATTAAGGATATGAGTTTTGGTTCCATCACAATAGAAAGAAGAGGAAAAACTTGGATTGTTCTTTCGGTGTTTATTCATCCACAAATAGCAAATCGAGGTGTAAGACAAAGCAAAACAGGTTCTTTGGGGTTCCATCTACATAGAAGGAAGATTCTTGGATGTTGCTTATTTCGTGTTCTTTGGTGTTAATGCACATTGACACAGAAATCGCAGTCTATGTAACGAGACCAAAATAACAAAAAAGCGTCATTTCGCTTCCATATGCGTAGAAAGAAGAAGAAGATTTGATTGGGCATATTTCAATTCGCATGGTGTTTTTTGGGTGTGAACCAGAATCACACACAACCAAAGCAAAACGGCGTTTTGGGTTCCATCTACATGGAACATAAAGGGAAGATAAAGCTCAGTCTGTGCTTATTACAAATTGTTGTTTTCGGGGTTAGAATGCACATTCACTCAAACATCGCAGTGAAATGTTTGTTATCAGCCCAAATCAAGCATAGGTGTTTTCTTTCCATCTCAATAGAAAGAGGACGATTAAGCTTGGATGCTTCTTTCGATGTTCATTCACCCACAAATAGCAAAGCGAAGTGTAATAAGTCTAAACAAGGCAAAACAGGTTGTTTTGGGTTCCAACTACGTAGAAAGAAGAATCTTGGAAGCGTAGGAAGAAGATGAATAAGCTTTGATTGGGCTTCTTTCAATTCGCATGGTGTTTTTTTGGTGTGCACCAGAATCACCCCTAACCAAAGGAAAAGGAGTTTTGGGTTCCATCGACGTAAAAAGAAGATGATAAAGCTCTGATTGGGCTTATTTCCAATTGTTTTTGGGTTTAGAATGCACATTCACTCAAAAATCGCAGAGTGAAATGTTTGTTATCAGCCCAAATCAAGCATAGGTGTTTTCTTTCCATCTCAATAGAAAGAGGACGATTAAGCTTGGATGCTTCTTTCGGTGTTCATTCACCCACAAATAGCAAAGCGAAGTGTAATAAGTCTAAACAAGGCAAAACAGGTTGTTTTGGGTTCCAACTACGTAGAAAGAAGAATCTTGGAAGCGTAGGAAGAAGATGAATAAGCTTTGATTGGGCTTCTTTCAATTCGCATGGTGTTTTTTAGGTGTGCACCAGAATCACCCCTAACCAAAGGAAAAGGAGTTTTGGGTTCCATCGACGTAAAAAGAAGATGATAAAGCTCTGATTGGGCTTATTTCCAATTGTTTTTGGGTTTAGAATGCACATTCACTCAAAAATCGCAGAGTGAAATGTTTGTTATCAGCCCAGATTAAGGATATGAGTTTTGGTTCCATCGCAATAGAAAGAGGAGGAAAAACTTGGATTGTTCTTTCGGTGTTTATTCATCCACAAATAGCAAATCGAGGTGTAAGACAAAGCAAAACAGGTTGTTTGGGGTTCCATCTACATAGAAGGAAGATTCTTGGATGTCGCTTATTTAGTGTTCTTTGGTGTTAATGCACATTGACCCAGAAATCGCAGTCTATGTAACGAGACCAAAATAACAAAAAAACGTCATTTCGCTTCCATATGCGTAGAAAGAAGAAGAAGATTTGATTGGGCATATTTCAATTCGCATGGTGTTTTTTGGGTGTGAACCAGAATCACACACAACCAAAGCAAAACGGCATTTTGGGTTCCATCTACATGGAACATAAAGGGAAGATAAAGCTCAGTTTGTGCTTATTACAAATTGTTGTTTTGGGGGTTAGAAAGCACATTCACTCAAACATCGCAGTGAAATGTTTGTTATCAGCCCAAATCAAGCATAGGTGTTTTCTTTCCATCTCAATAGAAAGAGGACGATTAAGCTTGGATGCTTCTTTCGATGTTCATTCACCCACAAATAGCAAAGCGAAGTGTAATAAGTCTAAACATGGCAAAACAGGTTGTTTTGGGTTCCAACTACGTAGAAAGAAGAATCTTGGAAGCGTAGGAAGAAGATGAATAAGCTTTGATTGGGCTTCTTTCAATTCGCATGGTGTTTTTTTGGTGTGCACCAGAATCACCCCTAACCAAAGGAAAAGGAGTTTTGGGTTCCATCGACGTAAAAAGAAGATGATAAAGCTCTGATTGGGCTTATTTCCAATTGTTTTTGGGTTTAGAATGCACATTCACTCAAAAATCGCAGAGTGAAATGTTTGTTATCAGCCCAAATCAAGCATAGGTGTTTTCTTTCCATCTCAATAGAAAGAGGACGATTAAGCTTGGATGCTTCTTTCGGTGTTTATTCATCCACAAATAGCAAATCGAGGTGTAATAGACAAAGCAAAACAGGTTGTTTGGGGATCCGTCTACATAGAAGGAAGATTCTTGGATGTCGCTTATTTCGTGTTCTTTGGTGTTAATGCAACATTGACTCTGAAATCGCAGTGGATGTTATGAGACCAAAATAACAAAACAGCGTCTTTTCGCTTCCATATGCATAGAAAGAAGACGAATAAGCTTTGATTGGGTGTTTTTTGGGTGTGCACCAGAATCACCCCTAAACAAAGCAAAAATGAGTTTTGGGTTCCATCTACATAAAAGGAAGATCATAAAGCTCTGGTTGGGCTTATTTCCAATTTTTGGGGTTAAAATGCACATTCACCCAAAAATCGCAGAGTGAAATGTTTGTTATCAGCCCAGATATGAGTTTTGGTTCCATCGCAATAGAAAGAGGATGAATAAGCTTGGATTGTTCTTTCGATGTTCCCCCACAAAAAGCAAAGCGAAGCGTAGGAAGAAGATGAATAAGCTTTGATTGGGCTTCTTTCAATTCGCATGGTGTTTTTTTGGTGTGCACCAGAATCACCCCTAACCAAAGGAAAAGGAGTTTTGGGTTCCATCGACGTAAAAAGAAGATGATAAAGCTCTGATTGGGCTTATTTCCAATTGTTTTTGGGTTTAGAATGCACATTCACTCAAAAATCGCAGAGTGAAATGTTTGTTATCAGCCCAGATTAAGGATATGAGTTTTGGTTCCATCGCAATAGAAAGAAGAGGAAAAACTTGGATTGTTCTTTCGGTGTTTATTCATCCACAAATAGCAAATCGAGGTGTAAGACAAAGCAAAACAGGTTCTTTGGGGTTCCATCTACATAGAAGGAAGATTCTTGGATGTTGCTTATTTCGTGTTCTTTGGTGTTAATGCACATTGACCCAGAAATCGCAGTCTATGTAACGAGACCAAAATAACAAAAAAGCGTCATTTCGCTTCCATATGCGTAGAAAGAAGAAGAAGATTTGATTGGGCATATTTCAACTCGCATGGTGTTTTTTGGGTGTGAACCAGAATCACACACAACCAAAGCAAAACGGCGTTTGGGGTTCCATCTACATGGAACATAAAGGGAAGATAAAGCTCAGTCTGTGCTTATTACAAATTGTTGTTTTGGGGGTTAGAATGCACATTCACTCAAACATCGCAGTGAAATGTTTGTTATCAGCCCAAATCAAGCATAGGTGTTTTCTTTCCATCTCAATAGAAAGAGGACGATTAAGCTTGGATGCTTCTTTCGATGTTCATTCACCCACAAATAGCAAAGCGAAGTGTAATAAGTCTAAACAAGGCAAAACAGGTTGTTTTGGGTTCCAACTACGTAGAAAGAAGAATCTTGGATTTCAATTATTTCGCGTCGTGTTCTTTGGTGTTAATGCAACAATGACTCTGAAATCGCAGTGGATGTTATGAGACCAAAATTGCAAAACAGCGTCTTTTCGCTTCCATATGCATAGAAAGAAGACGAATAAGCTTTGATTGGGTGTTTTGGGTGTGCACCAGAATCACCCCTAAACAAAGCAAAAAGGCGTTTTGGGTTCCATCTACATAAAAAGAAGATGATAAAGCTCTGGTTGGGCTTATTTCCAATTGTTGTTTTTGGGGTTAAAATGCACATTCACCCAAAAATCGCAGAGTGAAATGTTTGTTATCAGCCGAGATATGAGTTTTGGTTCCATCGCAATAGAAAGAGGACGAATAAGCTTGGATTGTTCTTTTGATGTTCCCCCACAAAAAGCAAAGCGAAGCGTAGGAAGAAGACGAATAAGCTTTGATTTGTCTTCTTTCAATACGCATGGTGTTTTTTGGGTGTGCACCAGAATCACCCCTAACCAAAGGAAAAGGAGTTTTGGGTTCCATCAACGTAAAAAGAAGATGATAAAGCTCTGATTGGGCTTATTTCCAATTGTTTTTGGGTTTAGAATGCACATTCACTCAAAAATCGCAGAGTTAAATGTTTGTTATCAGCCCAGATTAAGGATATGAGTTATGGTTCCATCGCAATAGAAAGAGGAGGAAAAACTTGGATTGTTCTTTCAGTGTTTATTCATCCACAAATAGAAAATCGAGGTGTAAGACAAAGCAAAACAGGTTGTTTGGTGTTCCATCTACATAGAAGGAAGATTCTTGGATGTCGCTTATTTCGTGTTCTTTGGTGTCAGGACTGCCTCCAGGTCCCAGCTCACAGAGGACCAACGCCCAGTTGATTTAATGTACAAAAGTCTTTATTGAAGCTTAGTTTCCATTTCAAACCCCAGAGCGTGCAATCCTACGTCTTGACTTCAGACCGCCGAATTCCCCTCTGACTCACTACCCCTTCCGCACCAGTTTAAGATCCTAGCCCGACCCCACCTCCTGCGCTGTTCCTTTATTCGCTGGGTCCTTCTGCCCCCTGGGGTTTCCTCCTTCCTGGACTCTTCTGACGCTGACCCTCCTGAGTCTTGCCCTTCCTTCCGGCGGGCTTTTGGACCTGGCTCCTCATCCGGGCTACCTGCTGTGCCGCTCGCCTGTACATTTGAACTTGGCGCGCGCGCCCAGCCAATAACCTTCTTCCTGACCGTTCCCCCGCTCTCCGATGTGGGCGTGGTCAACCCTGACTCATCTCCTCTCGCTGGTGGCGAGAACACTCTTCCCGATTCCTGGGACTCCTCCCCCCTACTGTGCTCTGGTGGGGAAGCTGGTCCTGATTTCCAGCTGCTGCTCAATGAGTCCCCGCTGGCCCCTTGCTTCTGGGGCTTCCCCTTTGGCACCCCCCTCGCCCTGGCCACGGGCGCTCCCTTCTGCGAGTCTTCCGATTCGCTGGTGAGACTCGAGGAATCTCTCTGACCACTGTCACTGCCTACTCCCCCCTCGGATTCCTCCTCCTCGCTCTCCATTTGCTCCCCCTCCTGTGTCTCTGCTACTGAACCCCTGACATCCATCCCCCCCTCAAAGCCCCCCCTTCCCCCTCCCCCTCTTCAGGTGCGGGTTCCGGTGGCTCCAGTGTTGTGGGGGTGAATGCAGGATACAGTTCGTCCCCCGTGGCGTGCACCCATCGGGATAAGTCCGGGAAGTCCTGTACGGGCTCATCGACGGCGATCTCCTCGGCTTCCATCTCCTGGGCGGCGTGTTCGAACCCGGGATCTTCCCCCAACTCGCCCATGACCCCCTCATCCCCCGTCTTCTGGGGTGATGCTGCGTGCAGTGGTCCTCTCGGCATCCCTCTGCGCCACCCCACCTCAGGTTGATCCTCCCACCAATAGGAGCCCCCTGTGCCGAACCCTGAGAGTGATCCCTCTGGGGAACTAATCTCTGGCGCCTTGTCCTCATCTGAAGAGAACCCCTGAAACGTGCTGGCTGAGAGTGTGGGAGTGAAAAGGTATTCGTCGAAATAATCTGCCGGCATGGGCCTGTGTGGGAAAAGTGCGTGGAACTCGTCCTTGAGGTAGTGCTCCTCCACTGCAAAGTACGGTACCTTGCTGTTGGCGCTGGCCGGGGTACCTTCCCTGGCGAGGAGATATTCAACCCCCTCTACCCCCCATCTGGAGTCCAAAATCTCTGTGACCTCGTTGAGCGGCTCTGCCCTCAGCGACCCCCCCATAGTGGGCGCTTCCCTGAGCGGGCTCGGAGCCGTCCCTGGCGCCTGGAACCTGTGAGGCGCCTTGTAGGGCGTTAGCACAGATCTATGAAAGACCGGGTGCATTCTGGATCCCTCCAGGAGTGTCAACCGGAAGGCCACTGGGTTGATCTGTGCCTCGACTTGGTAAGGCCCTAGCTGCTTATGTCCGAGCTTCTTCTTGGCTAACGATCTGGCCGGGACTGCCTGGGCTGCCAACCAGACCCAGTCCCCCACCCGGATGTCCTCCCCAACTCTCCTGTGTCTGTCTGCCTGCACTTTGTAAGCTTGTTTTGCTAGCTCTAACTGCCTTCTGAGCTGCTCGTGGACCTCCTGTAACTCCGCTGCCACAGCGTCTGCTCCCTGCGGCTCCCCCTCCCTCACTTTCTCTAAACCCGGGAAGGTTCTGGGATGCCACCCATTGTTGGCGAAAAACGGTGTCACCCCCGTGGACACGTGCTTCGTGTTGTTGTAGGCAAACTTGGCCAGCGGTAGATAGTCCACCCAGGTCGAGGGTTGCTGGTTCGCGTAGCATCTCAGGTACTGCTGCATGACGGCGTTGACCCTCTCCGCTTGTCCGTTGGTCTGTGGGTGTCTCGCCGACGACAGGTTGACTTTTACGTTCAGGATGCCCATCAGCTTCTGCCAGAAACTCGAAATGAACTGGCGCCCCCGGTCAGACAGGATGGACCGTGGCAGGCCGTGCACCTTGAACACGTGGTCTATGAACAGTTTGGCCGTCTGTTCCGCCGTGGCCACCTTCGCGCAAGGAATGAAGTGGGCCATCTTGGTGAACAGATCTACTACCACGAGTACTGCTGTCTTTCCCCTCGAACTGGGCAGATCAGTGACAAAGTCCAGAGCCACCCTCTCCCACGGTTCGAATGGTGTCTGCAGTGGTTCCAACAGTCACGCCGGTGGCCTGTGTACCGGCTTGGCCCTTTGGCAGGTGTCGCACCTATTGACATAATCCGCGACCTCCCCTCTCATCTTGGGCCACCAAAAGTCTCTGGCTACTAATTCCACCGTCTTCTCTTTGCCGAACTGCCCAGCGCTGGGTGCGTCGTGCAACTGTTGCAGTACTCTCACTCGTAGGTTGTCCCCCGGCACGTAGAGGGCCCCTTTGCGTATGAGCAGTCCGTCACGTACTTGGAACTCGTCGCCCCCTACTGTGCCGCTGCGCACCTCCTCCATTTTGGCTTGATCGAAGGGGTCCGTCTGCAGCGCGCGACGTACCGCTTCCAGGTCCACCGTGGCTGAGGCGCACGCCCATGCTTCTGGTGTGAAAATGTGCTTGGCCGCCACCGGTGCCTCTTCCTCTAGATACTGCGGTTTCCTGGACAGCGCATCCGCCATGGTGTTGCTGTCTCCTGGGATGTATTCTATCCTGAAGTCGAAATCCGCAAAGAACTCCGCCCAGCGTATGTGCCTCTGGTTCAGGAACCTCGCCGTGCGCCAGTACTCCAAGTTCTTGTGGTCCGTGCGGACCTGCACCGTGTGTTTGGCTCCGATGAGGAAGTGCCGCCACGCCTTGAAGGCTGCATGAATGGCCAGCAACTCCCTGTCCCAGATGGTGTAGTTCTGTTCCGACTTGCTGAGCTTCCTGGAGTAGAAAGCGCACGGCCTCCAGTCCCCCTGGTGGTCTTGCTGCAACAGGACAGCCCCCACGGCTCTGTCTGAGGCGTCCGTCTCCACCCTCATGGGCCTGCTGGGGTTCACATGCAGTAGTTGTTCTTCGGACGCGAAGAGACGCTTGAGTTTCTGAAAGGACTGCTCTGCCTGCTCCGTCCAGATGAACTTCTTCTTCTTGGAGCTGAGGGTGTCGGTGATGGCCGCCGTCTGCATAGCTAAACCTTTGATGAACTTGCGATAAAAGTTGGGAAAGCCGACAAACCTCTGGACCTCCTTCCGATTGCGCGGGCTTTTCCAGTCCAGCACCGAATGGACCTTGGTGCTGTCCATGGCGAGTCCCTTGTTGGACAGCTTGTACCCCAGGAAATCCACCTCCGTCCTGTCGAACTGACACTTCTCCAGTTTGGCGTAAAGCCTGTGGTCCCTCAGCCGCTGCAGGACTTCCTTGACATCGCCCTCGTGAGCCTCCTTCGACTCCGAGAAGATCAGGATGTCGTCCAGGAAGCAGACGCACTTCTTGTAGAGGAGACCCGCTAAGACGTGGTGCATGAAGGCTTGAAAACAGTGGGAGCCATTTTGTAATCCAAAAGGCATAACTCTATATTCATAGGTGCCCAGGGGCATAAACATGGCCGTTTTCCACTCGTCGCCCTCCCTCATGCGTATGAGATTGTACGCTCCGCATAGATCCAACTTGGTAAAGATGCGACCCTTCCTCACCGTCGCCAGCAGGTCGTCTATCTTGGGCATGGGAAAGGCTGAGGGCTTGGTTTTCGACTTAAAATTCTGAAATCAACTACCAACCTCTTCTGGGGCGTGTCCCGCTTCTTCACAAAAAACACGGGACTGCCCCCTACCGCTTTGGATTCTCGGATGAATCCCCGCTTCAAATTGTGATCTATGAACTCCCTGAGTTCCTGCAGTTCATCCTCAGACATGGAATATAGTTGTCCCGTCGGCAGCGTCGCCCCCGGCAGGAGGTCAATTTTGCCGTCGTAGGGCCTGTGGGGAGGCAGCTTGTCCACTTCCTTCTCGCAGAAAACCTCCAAAAACTCTTTGTACTTGTTGGGTACTGCTTGCAACATGCCTAAGTTCAGCTGTGGTCCATCCTCTTGTCCCTCCTCTTCCTGGTTAGCGAGGATGCAGTGTTCTGCACAGTAGGAGGAGCTGAAGGTCAGTTGGCGCTGGTACCATGCTAATGCCGGGCTGTGCCTGTCCAGCCAACTCATGCCCAACACTATGGGCGTGTCTGACAGGTGGGTGACATTGAAGCTGATGACTTCGCGGTGATTCCCAATTCGCATCACCATTGGAGGTGTCTGCTGCAGCACTTGCCCCCCCAGGAGCTCTCTGCCGTCCACCGTGACTACATTCAGGGGTGTCGTGGCCGGTAGGAGCGCCACGTTGTGTTGCTTGAGAAATTCCAGTCCGATAAAGTCCGCGTTGCTCCCAGAGTCAATGGTAATCGGGACTTCCATGGTGAGCCCATGGGGAAGCTGGAGAGATGCTGTGAGTTGCACCACTGGTTTGGGTGGGAGGGGGTCTGTGGGCTGTAAGATCCCTGGGGCCTGCTTCATTGACTTGTCTGGCTGGGCCCCAGTGCCTCCGATTCCAGCCAGACCATTTCGTTTCCCTGCTGTGTTGCATTCTGCTGAACAGATTCTGTTACTGTTGCTGAAGCTGCAGTGTGCTTGTGAATCCTCTGGGGACACTCTTTCGCCATGTGCTGAGCACTGTCGCAGATGTAACATTTCCTGTTCCCTCTAGGAGGCTTCGTTTTGACTGCTCCCGGTGGTAGGGCTCCGGCTGCTGACCGAGCCTTAGCACCACCTATCTCCATCGGCTCTTCTCCCCCTCCCAGCGGAGGCGTGGAATGAGCGCGCACCGTTTCCCTGGGAAAGGAAGGCGGTGCTCTTGCTGGCGTGCGTCCCCAATGCCCTTCCTCCTTGCTCCAAGGGCGTCCTTCCAGGCTTACCCCAATCGTTAGCGCCCTCCGCACTACATCTTGGGTGGTTTGGGGCCTCTCCCCCCTTGCAATTTCGTCTTTCACAGCTCCGTTCAGCCCCTCCCAAAACAGGTCCCTGACGGCAGCTGACTCTTTCTCCCACCCTAATGCGTTGACCAATGCAAAAAAACGGGAGTGATATTGCCTCACAGTGGCTTTGCCTTGTTTCAGCCCATGAATCTCTCTCCTGGCGATATCTACATCAATCTCTGACAAAAAACAAGCATCCATCGCTTTAATGAAGGCATCCGCATTCCGGAGGGCTGGATCCTTATCTCTCCAGAGATTGCGCAACCATGCTTTAGCTTCTCCATAGAGATGACTGACTATGAAGCCCACTTTCTCCTCTTGATCTCTAAAGTCCTTCTCCAGCAACTTTAGCGCATAAATTACGTCTGCTCTGAAGTTAGGATACTGCTGCAAATTCCCATCAAAATGAGACACAAGGCTCCCTCCTCTTTTTCCCAGCCCAATCCCCTCTGGTCTGGATCCCGGCAGCCCCTGTGTAGTCAATTTTTCTAACCTGGCTCGCAGATCCTGGCAGGTAGCCGCTGCTTCTGCCTCCTTTTTCCTGGATGCCAAAATTTCTGCGTTAAGTTGCATCACTGCTTCCCGCAGGCTTGCTATGTGTTCTTCGGTAGTCATTTTGCCCCGTTTTTGTGAGCTCGCGAAGCACCAATCTTCGCCCCTCGCTGCGTTCCTTCACGTGGCGAGGTTTCAAAAAGACGGTGTGAGGGGACTTACTGTCAGGACTGCCTCCAGGTCCCAGCTCACAGAGGACCAACGCCCAGTTGATTTAATGTACAAAAGTCTTTATTGAAGCTTAGTTTCCATTTCAAACCCCAGAGCGTGCAATCCTACGTCTTGACTTCAGACCGGCGAAGTCCCCTCTGACTCACTACCCCTTCCGCACCAGTTTAAGATCCTAGCCCGGCTCCACCTCCTACGCTGTTCCTTTCTTCGCTGGGTCCTTCTGCCCCCTGGGGTTTCCTCCTTCCTGGATTCTTCTGACGCTAACCCTCCTGAGTCTTGCCCTTCCTTCCGGCGGGCTTTAGGACCTGGCTCCTCATCCGGGCTACCTGCTGTGCCGCTCGCCTGTACATTTGAACTTGGCGTGCGCGCCCAGCCGGTAACCTTCCTCCTGACCGTTCCCCCGCTCTCCGATGTGGGCGTGGTCAACCCTGACTCATCTCCTCTCGCTGGTGGCGAGAACACTCTTCCCGTTTCCAGGGACTCCTCCCCCCTACTGTGCTCTGGTGGGGAAGGTGGTCCTGATTTCCAGCTGCTGCTCAATGAGTCCCCGCTGGCCCCTTGCTTATGGGGCTTCCCCTTTGGCACCCCCCTCGCCCTGGCCACGGGCGCTCCCTTCTGCGAGTCTTCCGATTCGCTGGTGAGACTCGAGGAATCTCTCTGACCACTGTCACTGCCTACTCCCCCCTCGGATTCCTCCTCCTCGCTCTCCATTTGCTCCCCCTCCTGTGTCTCTGCTCCTGAACCCCTGACATTAGGTGTTAATGCACATTGACCCAGAAATCGCAGTCTATGTAACGAGACCAAAATAACAAAAAAGCGTCATTTCGCTTCCATATGCGTAGAAAGAAGAAGAAGAAGATTTGATTGGGCATATTTCAATTCGCATGGTGTTTTTTGGGTGTGCACCAGAATCACACACAACCAAAGCAAAGCGGCGTTTTGGGTTCCATCGACGTAAAAAGAAGATGATAAAGCTCTGATTGGGCTTATTTCCAATTGTTTTTGGGTTTAGAATGCACATTCACTCAAAAATCGCAGAGTGAAATGTTTGTTATCAGCCCAGATTAAGGATATGAGTTTTGGTTCCATCGCAATAGAAAGAGGAGGAAAAACTTGGATTGTTCTTTCGGTGTTTATTCATCCACATATAGCAAATCGAGGTGTAAGAGACAAAGCAAAACAGGTTGTTTGGGGTTCCATCTACATAGAAGGAAGATTCTTGGATGTCGCTTATTTCGTGTTCTTTGGTGTTAATGCACATTGACCCAGAAATCGCAGTGTATGTAACGAGACCAAAATAACAAAAAAGCGTCATTTCACTTCCATATGCGTAGATAGAAGAAGAAGAAGATTTGATTGGTGTCAGGGGTTCAGGAGGAGAGACACAGGAGGGGGAGCAAATGGAGAGCGAGGAGGAGGAATCTGAGAGGGGTGTAGGCAGTGACAGTGGCCAGAATCATTCCACGAGCCTCTCCACCGAATCGGAGGACTCGCAGAAGGGAGCGCCGATGGCCAGGGCAAGGGGGGTTCCAGGGGGGAAAACCCAGGAAGAAGGGGCCAGCGGGGACTCCCTGAGCAGCAGTTGGAAATCAGGACCAACTTCCCCACCAGAGCGCAGTAGGGAGGGGGAGTCCCAGGAATCGGGACCAGTGGTCTCACCACCAGCGAGAGGAGATGAGTCAGGCTTGGCCATGCCTACATCGGGGAGCGAGGAAACGGTCAGGAGGAAGATTACCGGCTGGGCGCGCGCGCCAAGTTCAAATGTACAGGCGAGCGGCACATTTAGCCTGGATGAAGAGCCAGGTCCTAAAGCCCGCCGGAAGGAAGGGCAAGACTCAGAGGGGTCAGCGTCAGAGGAGTCCAGGAAGGAGGAAACCACAGGGGGCAGAAGGACCCAGCGGAGGAAAGAACAGCGCAGGAGGTGGAGCCGGGCTAGGATCTTAAACTGGTGCGGAAGGAGTAATGAGTCAGAGGGGACTTAGCCGGTCTAGGGACAAGACGTAGGGCTGTGCGCCCTAGGGTTTGAAATGGAAACTAAACTTCAATAAAGACTTTTGTACATTACATCAACCGGGCGTTGGTCCTCTGTGAGCTGGGACCTAGAGGCAGTCCTGACAGTAAGTCCCCTCTCCTTTTACCACCTCGCGACGTGAGGGAACGCAGCGAGGGGCGAAGATTGGTGCTTCGCGAGCTCACGAAAAGGAGGAAGAATGACCACCGAAGAGCAAATAGCGAGCCTGCGAAACGCAGTGACACAACTGAACGCAGAAATTTTGGCGTCCAGAAAGAGGGAAGAGGAAGCAGCTGCTGCCTGCCAAGATCTGCGAACCAGGTTAGAAGTGTTGACTAAAGAGGGGCTACCGGCACCCAGACCAGAAGGGGTTGGGCTGGGGAAGAGAGGAGGGAGCCTTGTGTCTCATTTCGATGGGAGCTTGCAGCAGTATCCTAACTTCAGAGCAGACGTGATTTATGCACTACAGTTGCTGGAGAAGGACTTTAGAAGGGAGGAGGAGAAAGTGGGATTTATAGTATCGCATCTCCATGGAGAAGCTAAATCATGGCTGCGCTATCTCTGGAGAGATAAGGACCCAGCCCTCCAAAATGCGGCTGCCTTCATTAAAGCGATGGATGCGTGTTTTTTGTCAGAGATTGATGTGGATATCGCCAGGAGGGAGATTCACGGACTAAGACAAGGCAGAGCCACTGTAAGACAATATCACTCACGCTATTTTGCATTGGTGAACACACTGGGGTGGGAGAAAAAGTCAGCTGCCGTCAGAGACCTGTTCTGGAAGGGGCTGAACGGAGCTGTGAAAGACGAAATTGCCAGGGGGGGGGGGGAAGACCCCAGACCACCAGAGAAGTGGTGGAGAGGGCGCTCACGATTGTAGTGAGGCTGGAAGAACGCCCTTGGGGCAAGGAGGAAGGGCGTTGGGGACGCACGCCAGCAAGAGCACCGCCCCTCTTTCCCAAGGAAGCGGAGCGCGCTCAATCCATGCCTCCGCTGTTAGGGGGAGAGGAGCCAATGGAGATAGGTGGTGCCAAGGCTCAGTCAGCAGCCAGAGCCCTAATGCCGGGAGCAGTCAAAACGAAGCCTCCTAGAGGGAACAGGAAATGTTACATCTGCGACAGTGCTCAGCACATGGCGAAAGAGTGTCCCCAGAGGATTCACAAGCACACTGCAGCTTCAGCAACAGTAACAGAATCTGTTCAGCAGAATGCAACACAGCAGGGAAACGAAATGGTCTGGCTGGAATTGGAGGCACTGGGGCCCAGCCAGACAAGTCAATGAAGCAGTCCCCAGGGATCTTACAGCCCACAGACCCCCTCCCACCCAAATCAGTGGTGCAACTCACCACATCTCTCCAGCTTCCCCATGGGCTCACCATGGAAGTCCCGATTACCATTGACTCTGGGAGCAACGCGGACTTTATCGGACTGGAATTTCTCAAGCAACACAACGTGGCGCTCCTACCGGCCACGATGCCCCTGAACGTAGTCACGGTGGACGGCAGGGAGCTACTGGGGGTGCAGGTGCTGCAGCAGACACCTCCAATGGTGATGCGAATTGGAAATCTCCGCGAAGTCATCAGCTTCAATGTCACCCACCTGTCAGACACGCCCATAGTGTTGGGCATGAGTTGGCTGGACAGGCACAGCCCGGCATTAGCATGGTACCAGCTTCAGCTGACCTTCGGCTCCTCATACTGCTCAAAACACTGCATCCTCGCTACCCAGGAAGAGGAGGGGCACGAGGATGGACCACAGCTGAACTTGGGCACCCTGCAAGCAGTACCCAACAAGTACAAGGAGTTTTTGGAGGTTTTCTGCGAGAAGGAAGCAGACAAGCTGCCTCCCCACAGGCCCTACGACTGCAAAATTGACCTCCTGCCGGGGGCGACGCTGCCGACGGGGAAACTGTATTCCATGTCTGAGGATGAAATGAAGGAACTCAGGGAGTTCATAGATCACAATTTGAAGCGGGGATTCATCCGAGAATCCAAAGCGGTAGGGGGCAGTCCCATGTTTTTTGTGAAGAAGCGGGACACGCCCCAGAAGAGGCTGGTTGTTGATTTCAGAATCTTAAACTCGAAAACCAAGCCCTCAGCCTTCCCCATGCCCAAGATAGATGACCTGCTGGCGACGGTGAGGAAGGGTCGCATCTTTACCAAGTTGGATTTACGCGGAGCGTACAATCTCATACGTGTGAGGGAAGGTGACGAGTGGAAAACGGCCATGTTTACGGCCATGTTTATGCCTTTTGGATTACAAAATGGCTCCCACTGTTTTCAAGCCTTTATGCACCACGTCTTAGCGGGTCTCCTCTACAAGAAGTGTGTCTGCTTCCTGGACGACATCCTGATCTTCTCGGAGTCGAAGGAGGCTCACGAGGGCGATGTCAAGGAAGTCCTGCAGCGGCTGAGGGACCACAGGCTTTACGCCAAGCTGGAGAAGTGCCAGTTTGACAGGACGGAGGTGGATTTCCTGGGGTACAAGCTGTCCGTCAAGGGACTCGCCATGGACAGCGCTAAGGTCCATTCGGTGCTGGACTGGAAAAGCCCACGCAATCGGAAGGAGGTCCAGAGGTTTGTCGGCTTTGCCAACTTTTATCGCAAGTTCATCAAGGGTTTCGCTATGCAGACGGCAGCCATCACCGACACCCTCAGCTCCAAGAAGAAGAAGTTCGTCTGGACGGAGCAGGCGGAGCAGTCATTTCAGAAGCTCAAACGTCTCTTCGCGTCCGAAGAACACCTGCTACACGTGAACCCCAGCAGGCCCATGAGAGTGGAGACGGACGCCTCAGACAGGGCTGTGGGGGCCGTCCTGTTGCTGCAAGACCACCAGGGGGACTGGCGGCCGTGCGCTTTCTACTCTAGAAAACTCAGCAAGTCGGAGCAGAACTACACCATCTGGGACAGGGAGTTGCTGGCCATACATGCAGCCTTCAAGGCGTGGCGGCACTTCCTCGTCGGACCCAAACACATGGTGCAGGTCCGCACAGACCACAAGAACTTGGAGTACTGGCGCACGGCGAGGTTCCTGAACCAGAGACACGTCCTCTGGGCGGAGTTCTTTGCAGATTTCGACTTCAGGATTGAATACATCCCAGGAAGCAACAACGTCATGGCGGACGCGCTGTCCAGGAAACCGCAGTATCTCGAGGAAGAGGCACCGGCGGCAGCCAAGCACATCTTCGCACCAAAGGCGTGGGCGTGCGCTTCAGCCACGGTAGACCTGGAAGCAGTACGTCGCGCGCTGCAGACGGACTCCTTCGCTCAAGCCAAGATGGAGGAGGTGCGCAGCGGCACGGCAAGGGACGACGATTTCCAGATACGCGACGGACTGCTCATCCGCAAGGGGGCACTCTATGTGCCGGGAGACGACCTCCGCGCGACAGTACTGCAACAGCTGCATGACGCGCCCAGCGCTGGGCACTTCGGCAAGGAGAAGACGGTGGACTTAGTAGCCAGAGACTTTTGGTGGCCCAAGATGCGGGGGGATATCGCGGACTACGTCAATAGGTGCGACACCTGCCAAAGGGCCAAGCCAGTACACAAGCCGCCGGTGGGCCTGTTGGAACCGCTACAGACACCGTTCGAACCGTGGGAGAGGGTGGCCCTGGACTTTGTCACGGATCTGCCCAGCTCGAGAGGCAAGACGGCAGTACTCGTGGTAGTATACTTGTTCACCAAGATGGCCCACTTCATTCCTTGCGCGAAGGTGGCCACGGCGGAGCAGACCGCTAAGCTGTTTATAGACCACGTGTTCAAGGTGCACGGCCTGCCGCGGTCTATCTTGTCCGACAGGGGGCGCCAGTTCATCTCCAACTTCTGGCAGAAACTAAAGGGCTTTTTGAACGTCAAGGTCAGCTTGGCGTCGGCAAGACACCCGCAGACTAACGGACAGGCAGAGAGAGTCAACGCCATCATGCAGCAGTACCTGAGATGCTACGCGAACCAGCAGCCCTCGACCTGGGTGGACTATCTACCGCTGGCCGAGTTTGCCTACAACAACACGAAGCACGTGTCCACGGGGGTGACACCGTTTTTCGCCAACAATGGGCGGCATCCCAGAACCTTCCCGGGTTTGGAGAAAGTGAGGGAGGGGGAGCCGCAGGGAGCAGAGGCCGTGGCAGCGGAGTTGCAGGAGGTCCACGAGCAGCTCAGGAGGCAGTTAGAGCTAGCAAAACAGGCTTACAAAGTGCAGGCAGACCGACACAGGAGAGTTGGGGAGGACATCCGGGTGGGAGACTGGGTCTGGTTAGCAGCCCAGGCAGTTCCAGCCAGATCGTTGGCCAAGAAGAAACTAGGGCACAAGCAGCTAGGGCCCTACCAAGTAGAGGCGCAGATCAACCCAGTGGCCTTCCGGTTGACACTCCCGGAGGGGTCCAGAATGCACCCGGTCTTTCATAGATCAGTGCTCACGCCCTACAAGGCGCCTCACAGGTTTCAGGCGCCAGGGACAGCACCAGACCCGCTCAGGGAAGCGCCCGGGACGGGGGGGTCGCCGAGAGGGGGGCCACTCAATGAAGCCACAGAGATTTTAGACTCGAGGTGGGGGGAGGACGGGATTGAATATCTCCTCGCCACAGAGGACACCCCGGCCAGCGCCAACAGGTGGGTGCTGGATTATGCATTGGAGGAGCAGTGGCTCAAGGAAGAATTCCATATACTTTTCCCGCACAAGCCCATGCCAGCGGACTTTTTCGACGACTGTTTGTTCACACCCACACTCTCAGCCAGCACTTTCCAGGGCTTCTCTTCAGCTGAGGAATCGGCCCCGGGAGGCAGTTCCCCAGAGGGATCGCTCTCAGGGTTTGGCACGGGGGGTTCTTATTGGTGGGAGGACCAACCCGAAGTGGGCTGGCGCAGAGACCTGCCGAGGGGACCCTGGGAAGTGGGGTCACCTCAGGCGACAGGGGGAGAGGGGGTCTTGGGTGATTTGGGGGCGGCCTCAGATTTCGAACACACCGCCCAGGAGATGGCAGCAGAGGGGATCGCCGTCGACGAGCCCATGGAGGACTTCCCGGACTTATCCCGATGGCTGCAGGCCTCGGGGGACGAACTGTATCCTGAACTCACCCCCACAACACTGGAGCACCCGGAACCCGCACCTGAAGGGGGTTCAGGAGGAGAGACACAGGAGGGGGAGCAAATGGAGAGCGAGGAGGAGGAATCTGAGGGGAGTGTAGGCAGTGACAGTGGCCAGAGTCATTCCACGAGCCTCTCCAGCGAATCGGAGGACTCGCAGAAGGGAGCGCCGATGGCCAGGGCAAGGGGGGTTCCGGGGGGAAAACCCAGGAAGAAGGGGCCAGCGGGGACTCCCTGAGCAGCAGTTGGAAATCAGGACCAACTTCCCCACCAGAGCGCAGTAGGGAGGGGGAGTCCCAGGAATCGGGACCAGTGATCTCACCACCAGCGAGAGGAGATGAGTCAGGCTTGGCCACGCCTACATCGGGGAGCGAGGAAACGGTCAGGAGGAAGACTACCGGCTGGGCGCGCGCACCAAGTTCAAATGTACAGGCGAGCGGCACAGCAGGGAGCCCGGATAGGGAGCCAGGTCCTAAAGCCCGCCGGAAGGAAGGGCAAGACTCAGAGGGGTCAGCGTCAGAGGAGTCCAGGAAGGAGGAAACCACAGGGGGCAGAAGGACCCAGCGGAGGAAAGAACAGCGCAGGAGGTGGAGCCGGGCTAGGATCTTAAACTGGTGCGGAAGGAGTAGTGCGTCAGAGGGGACTTAGCCGGTCTAGGGACAAGACGTAGGGCTGCGCGCCCTAGGGTTTGAAATGGAAACTAAACTTCAATAAAGACTTTTGTACATTACATCAACCGGGCGTTGGTCCTCTGTGAGCTGGGACCTAGAGGCAGTCCTGACAATTGGGCATATTTCAATTCCCATGGTGTTTTTTGGGTGTGAACCAGAATCACACACAACCAAAGCAAAACGGCGTTTTGGGTTCCATCTACATGGAACATAAAGGGAAGATAAAGCTCAGTTTGTGCTTATTACAAATTGTTGTTTTGGGGGTTAGAATGAATATTCACTCAAATCGCAGTGAAATGTTTGTTATCAGCCCAAATCAAGCATAGGTGTTTTCTTTCCATCTCAATAGAAAGAGGACGATTAAGCTTGGATGCTTCTTTCGATGTTCATTCACCCACAAATAGCAAACCGAAGTGTAATAAGTCTAAAGAAGGCAAAACAGGTTGTTTTGGGTTCCAACTACGTAGAAAGAAGAATCTTGGATTTCAATTATTTCGTGTCGTGTTCTTTGGTGTTAATGCAACATTGACTTTGAAATCGCAGTGGATGTTATGAGACCAAAATAACAAAACAGCGTCTTTTCGCTTCCATATGCATAGAAAGAAGACAAATAAGCTTTGATTGGGTGTTTTTTGGGTGTGCACCAGAATCACCCCTAAACAAAGCAAAAAGGCGTTTTGGGTTCCATCTACATAAAAAGAAGATGATAAAGCTCTGGATGGGCTTATTTCCAATTGTTGTTTTTGGGGTTAAAATGCACATTCACCCAAAAATCGCAGAGTGAAATGTTTGTTATCAGCCCAGATATGAGTTTTGGTTCCATCGCAATAGAAAGAGGACGAATAAGCTTGGATTGTTCTTTTGATGTTCCCCCACAAAAAGCAAAGCGAAGAGTAGGAAGAAGACGAATAAGCTTTGATTGGGCTTCTTTCAATTCGCATGGTGTTTTTTTGGTGTGCACCAGAATCACCCCTAACCAAAGGAAAAGGAGTTTTGGGTTCCATCGACGTAAAAAGAAGATGATAAAGCTCTGATTGGGCTTATTTCCAATTGTTTTTGGGTTTAGAATGCACATTCACTCAAAAATCGCAGAGTGAAATGTTTGTTATCAGCCCAGATTAAGGATATGAGTTTTGGTTCCATCGCAATAGAACGAGGACGAATAACTTGGATTGTTCTTTCGGTGTTTATTCATCCACAAATAGCAAATCGAGGTGTAAGACAAAGCAAAACAGGTTGTTTGGGGTTCCATCTACATAGAAGGAAGATTCTTGGATGTCGCTTATTTCGTGTTCTTTGGTGTTAATGCACATTGACCCAGAAATCGCAGTGTATGTAACGAGACCAAAATAACAAAAAAGCGTCATTTCACTTCCATATGCGTAGAAAGAAGAAGAAGAAGATTTGATTGGGCATATTTCAATTTGCATGGTTTTTTTTGGGTGTGCACCAGAATCACACACAACCAAAGCAAAACGGCGTTTTGGGTTCCATCTACATGGAACATAAAGGGAAGATAAAGCTCAGTTTGTGCTTATTACAAATTGTTGTTTTGGGGGTTAGAATGCACATTCACTCAAACATCGCAGTGAAATGTTTGTTATCAGCCCAAATCAAGCATAGGTCTTTTCTTTCCATCTCAATAGAAAGAGGACGAATAAGCTTGGATTGTTCTTTCGATGTTCATTCACCCACAAATAGCAAAGCGAAGTGTAATAAGTGTAATAAGTAATAAGTGTAATAAGTGTAATAAGTGTAAGCAAATAATATTTATTAAAATTTTGTTTAAGCAATAAAAGACATACATAATATCCACATTTCATTCTCATCATTGGACTTCCTCACAACTCTTGTTCCTGCATTCCAAACTCATAAATTTTGCCAGCAAATTATTAACTTGTTTCAATTCAAACTTAGTTTTAACATACTATTTATCCAAAATTTGTCTTTTCTTTCAATTGCATTTAGATTTATATTCCTTATAACTAATTTGTTGGAACCATGTTATTACAAATCTTACATCTTTCTTAACATTCATACAATTTACAATGTTTTTGTAGATAGTCCTTAAATTTCTTCCAATCCTCCTCCACCAGTTCTTCTCCCAGGTCTCAGATTCTGCCAGTCATTTCCGCCAGTTCCATATAGTCCATCAGTTGCATCTGCCATTCTTCCAGTGTGGGCAAATCTTGAGTTTTCCAGCATTTAGCGATGAGTATCCTTGCTGCTGTTGTAGCATACATAAAAAAGGTTCGGTCCTTCTTTTGCACACTCTGGCCGACAGAAGTCTGGCAAAAGAAAGGCCTCTGGTTTCTTAGGGAAGGTATACTTAAATACCTTTTTCAGCTCAGTATATATCATTTCCCAGAAAGCCTTCACTCTACGGCAAGTCCACCAGAGGTGAAAGAATGTTCCTTCAGCTTCTTTACACTTCCAGCATTTATTATCTGACAAATGGTATATCTTTGCAAGCTTGACTGGGGTTATGTACCACCTGTATACCATTTTCATAATGTTTTCTTTCAAGGCATTACATGCCGTAAATCTCAGACCGGTGGTCCATAACTTTTCCCAGTCAGCAAACATGATGTTGTACCCTATGTCCTGTGCCCATTTTATCATAGCTGATTTGACCGTTTCATCCTGTGTATTCCATTTTAGCAGCAAATTATACATTCTTGAAAGTATCTTAGAGCTGGCTCTAACAGTTCTGTTTCTAACTTTGATTTTTCCACCTGGAATCCTATCTGTCAGAGCTGCCTCCAGGTCCCAGCTCACAGAGGACCAACGCTAGCCGGTGGTAATGTACAAAAGTCTTTATTGAAGTTCAGTTTCCATTTACAAGCCGCAGCGTGTAGCTCTACGTCTTAGAACCTAGACCGGCGAAGCTCCGTCTGAGTCTCCGCCCACTGTACCCCAGTTTAAGACTCTAGCCTTACTCCACCTCTTCCGTTGCTCTTTCCTCCTCTGGGTCCTTCTGCCCCCCTGGGTCTCCTCCTTTCTGGACTCTTCTGACGCTGACCCCCCTGACTCTTGTCCGTCCTTTCGGCGGGCTTTAGGACCTGGTTCCCTATCCGGGCTACCTGCTGTGCCGCTCGCCTGTACATTTGAACTTGGCGCGCGCACCCAGCCGCCAACCTTCCTCTTGACCGTTTCCTCGCTCTCCGATGGAGGCGTGGCCATTCCTGACTCATCTCCTCCCGCTGGCGGTGCGCAGCCTGATCCCGATACCTGGGACTCCTCCCCCCTACTGCGCTCTGGGGGGGGGAAGCTGGTCCTGATTTCCAACTGCTGCTCTCTGAGTCCCCTCTGGCCCCTTCTTCCTGGGGTGTCCCCCTAGGCACCCCCTTGCTCCGACCATGGGAGCCCCTTTCTGTGAGTCTTGCGATTCGCTGGAAAGACTCAGAGACCTCGGACCACTGTCATCGCTTACGTTTCCTTCGGATTCCTCCCCCTCGCTCTCCATTTCCTCCCTTTCCTGTGCTTCTGCTCCTGAGCCCCTGACATCCATCCCCCCCTCGAAGCCCCCCCTTCCCCCCTCCCCTCCTTCAGGTGTGGGTACTGGGCGCTCCATCGTTGTGGGGGTGAGTGCTGGATACAGTTCGTCCCCCGTGGTGTGCATCCAGCCGGATAAGTCCGGATCGTCCTCCATGTTCTCGTCGACATCGATCTCCTCTGCTTCCATCTCTTTGCCTCCGTGCTCGAACCCAAGGTCCTCTCCCAACACGTCCATGTCCATCTCTCCCCCGGTCTCCTCGGGGGATGTTGCCTGCCAAGGACCCTCCAGCCACTTCCTGCGCCACTGCTCCTCTGGTCGATCGTCCCACCAATAAGAGCGGTCTGAGGCAAACCCCGAGGGTGATCCCTCCGGGGAACGTGTGTCTATTGCCGGTTCCTCGTCCGATGAGAACCCCTGGAACGTGCTGGCTGAGAGTGTGGGTGTGAAAAGATATTCGTCGAAATAATCTGCCGGCATAGGTCTGTGTGGGAAGAGTGCATGGAACTCGTCCTTGAGGTAGTGCTCCTCCACCTCATAGTACGGCACCCAGCTGTTGGCGCTTGCCGGGGTACCTTCCCTGGCGAGGAGATACTCAACCCCCTCTTCCCCCCATCTCGAGTCTAAAATCTCTGTGACCTCGTTGATGGGCTCCCCCCTTGGCGACCCCCCCTCTGTGGGCGTTTCCCTGAACGGGTCTGGTGCCTTCCCTGGCTCCTGAAATCTGTGAGGTGCCTTGTAGGGCGTGAGCACTGATCTATGAAAGACCGGGTGCATTCTGGATCCCTCCGGAAGTGTCAACCGGAAGGCCACTGGATTGACCTGTGCCTCGACTTGGTAAGGCCCTAGCTGCTTATGTCCGAGCTTCTTCTTCGCTAACGATCTGGCCGGCACTGCCTGGGCTGCTAACCAAACCCAGTCTCCCACCTGTATGTTTTCCCCAGCCCTTCTGTGTTTGTCAGCCTGTAGTTTGTATGCGTGCTTTGCTAGTTCTAACTGCCTTCGGAGCTGTTCGTGGTCCTCCTGCAACTCTGACGCGAAAGCGTCCGCTGCCTGTGGCTCCCCCTCCCCCACTCTCTCCAATCCCGGGAAGGTTCTGGGATGTCTCCCATTGTTGGCGAAGAACGGTGTCACCCCCGTGGACACGTGCTTCGTGTTGTTGTAGGCGAACTCGGCGAGCGGCAGGTAGTCCACCCATGTCGCAGGCTGCTGATTCGCGTAGCATCTCAGGTACTGCTGCATGATGGCGTTGACCCGCTCCGCTTGTCCGTTGGTCTGCGGGTGTCTCGCCGACGCTAGGTTGATCTTGACGTTCAGGATGCCCATCAGCTTCTGCCAGAAGTTCGAGATGAACTGGCGCCCTCGGTCAGACAGGATAGACCGTGGTAGACCGTGAACCTTGAACACGTGGTCTATGAACAGTTTGGCGGTCTGTTCCGCCGTGGCCACCTTCGTGCACGGAATGAAGTGGGCCATTTTGGTGAACATGTCCACCACCACTAGTACTGCTGTCTTGCCCCGCGAGCTGGGTAGATCCGTGACAAAGTCCAGGGCCACCCTCTCCCACGGTTCGAGCGGAGTCTGCAGCGGTTCCAGCAGTCCCGCCGGCGGTTTGTGCACTGGCTTGGCCCTTTGGCAGGTGTCGCACCTCGAGACGTAATCCGCGACTTCCCCCCGCATCTTGGGCCACCAAAAGTCTCTGGCTAGCAATTCTACAGTCTTCTCTTTGCCGAAGTGCCCGGCGGTGGGTGCGCCGTGCAACTGCTGCAGTACCTTCGCGCGGAGGTCGTCCCCCGGTACGTAGAGGCCCCCTTTGCGGATGAGCAATCCGTCGCGCATCTGGAACTCGTCGTCCTTTGCCTTGCCACTGTGCACCTCCTCCATCTTGGCTTGTGCGAAGGGGTCCTCCCGCAGCGCGCGACGTACAGCATCCAGGTCCACAGTTGCCGAAGTGCACGCCCACGCTTTCGGTGCGAAAATGTGCTTGGCCGCCGCCGGAGCCGCCTCCTCGAGGTATTGCGGCTTCCTGGACAGTGCATCCGCCATGACGTTGTTGTCGCCTGGGATGTACTCTATTTTGAAGTCGAAATCCGCAAAGAACTCCGCCCAGCGTATGTGCCTTTGCCGTTCGCCAATACTCTAAGTTCTTGTGATCCGTGCGGACCTGCACCGTGTGTTTGGCTCCGATGAGGAAGTGCCGCCACGCTTTGAAGGCTGCATGAATGGTCAGCAACTCCCTGTCCCAGATGCTGTAGTTCTGCTCCGACTTGCTGAGCTTCCTGGAGTAGAAGGCGCACGGCCTCCAGTCCCCATGCGGGTCTTGCTGCAACAGGACTGCTCCCAAGGCCCTGTCTGAGGCATCCGTTTCAACCCTCATCGGTCTGCTGGGATTCACGTGCAGTAGCTGCTCTTCAGACGAGAAGAGACGCTTGAGTTTCTGAAAGGACTGCTCCGCCTGCTCCGTCCAGATGAACTTCTTCTTCTTGGAGCTGAGCGTGTCGGTAATGGCCGCCGTCTGCATAGCGAACCCCTTGATGAACTTGCGATAAAAGTTTGCAAAGCCGACAAACCGCTGGACCTCCTTCCGATTGCGCGGGCTCTTCCAGTCCAACACTGAGCGAACCTTGGCGCTGTCCATGGCGAGCCCCTTGTCCGATAATTTGTAGCCCAGGAAATCCACCTCCGTCATGTCGAACTGGCACTTCTCCAGCTTGGCGTACAGTCTGTGCTCCTGCAGTCTCTGCAGAACTTCCTTGACGTCCCTCTCGTGAGCCTCCTGCGATTCTGAGAATATCAGGATGTCGTCCAGGAAGCAGACGCACTTTTTGTAGAGGAGTCCTGCTAACACGTGATGCATGAAGGCTTGAAAACAGTGGGAGCCATTTTGTAATCCAAACGGCATAACTCTGTATTCATAGGTGCCCAGGGGCGTGAACATGGCCGTCTTCCACTCGTCGCCCTCCCGTATTCGAATAAGGTTGTACGCCCCTCGCAGATCCAACTTGGTGAAAACGCGTCCTTTTCTCACCGTCGCGAGCAGGTCGTCGATTTTGGGCATGGGGAAGGCCGTGGGCCTGGTTTTCGAGTTTAAAATTCGATAGTCCACCACCAGCCTTTTTTGGGGCGTGTCTTTTTTCTTCACGAAGAATACGGGACTGCCCCCCACTGCCTTGGACTCCCGGATGAAACCGCGCTTCAAGTTGTGATCTATGAACTCCCTGAGTTCCTGCAGTTCGTCTTCAGACATGGAATACAGTTTCCCGGTCGGCAGCGTCGCCCCCGGCAGGAGGTCAATCTTGCAGTCATAGGACCTGTGGGGAGGTAGCTTGTCCGCTTCCTTCTCGCAGAAAACCTCCAAAAATGCTGCGTACTTGTGGGGCACTGCTTGCAGCGTGCCTAATTGTAGCTGCGGGTCATCCTCTTCCCCTTCCGGGCTAGGCAGAATGCAGTGTTCTGCACAGTAGGAGGAGCTGAAAGTCAGTTGGCGCTGGTACCAAGCCAATGCTGGGCTGTGCCTGTGCAGCCAACTCATGCCCAATACTACAGGCGTGTCCGACAAGTGGGTGACATTGAAGCTGATGACTTCCCGGTGATTTCCAATTTGCATCACCATCGGTGGCGTTTGCTTTACCACCTGCCCCCCCAGCAATTCCCTGCCATCCACCGTGACAACCTTCAGGGGCAGCGTGGCTGGCAGGAGCGCTATGCTGTGTTGCTTAATGAAATCCAGTCCTATAAAGTCTGCGTTACTACCAGAGTCAATGGTAATGGGCACTTCCATTGTGAGTCCATTGGGTAGCTGGAGCTACCCACTGGTTTGGGCGGGAGAGGGTCTGTGGGCTGCAAAATTTCTGGGGACTGCTTCACTGACTCGTCTGGCTGGGCCCCAGTGCCTCTGATTCCAGCCAGACTTCGTCGTTTCCCTGCTGTGGTGCTCTCTGCTGAGCTGCTTCTGTTACTGTTGCGGAGGCTGCAGTGTGCTGGTGGAGCCTCTGGGGGCACTCTTTCGCCATGTGCTGAGCACTGTCGCAGATGTAGCACTTCCTGTTCCCTCTAGGAGGCTTCGCTTTGACTGCTCCCGGTGTTAGGGCTCTGGTTGCTGACTGAGCCCTGGTGCCTCCAATCTCCATCGGTTCCTCTCCCCCTCCCAGCGGAGGCGTGGATTGCGCACGCGCTGCATCCCTGGGAAAGAGGGGAGGTGCTCTAGCTGGCGTGCGTCCCCAACGCCCTTCTTCTTTGCTCCAAGGACACTCTTCCAGCCGCACCCCAATCGTCAGCGCCCTCTGAACAACTTCCTGAGTGCTTTGGGGTCTCTCCCCCTTTGCAATTTCGTCTTTCACAGCTCCATTCAACCCTTCCCAGAAAAGGTCTCTGACTGCAGCTGAATCTTTCTCCCATCCCAGCGCATTCACCAATGCAAAAAAGCGGGAATGATACTGCCTTACAGTGGCTCTCCCTTGTTTCAGTCCATGTATCTCTTTTCTGGCGATATCAATGTCTATTGTTGATAAAAAACACGAATCCATCGCTTTAATGAAGGCATCCGCAGACACGCTTTAGCTTCTCCATGCAAATGAGATAATATAAACCCCACCCTCTCCTGCTCATCTCTAAAGTCTTTATCCAGCAATTGCAGCGCAAACAGCACGTCTGCTCGGAAGTTAGGGTACTGCTGCAAATTCCCATCGAAATGAGACACAAGGCTGGCTCCTCTCTTCCCCAGCCCAATCCCCTCTGGTTTGGGTCCCGGTAGCCCCTGCTTAGTAAGCATTTCCAACGTGGCTTGCAGATCCCTGCAGGCAGCAGCAGTATCTTCTTCCCTCTTCCTGGATGCGAATATCTCCTCGTTGAGTCGCGTCACTGCATTTTGCAGGGCTGCCATTTGCTGTTCAGTAGTCATCTTGTCTTGCTTTTGTGAGCTCGCGAAGCACCAATCTTCGCCCCTCGCTGCGTCCACTCACGTTGCGAGGTTCTTGGTGAGAAGGGACGGAGCTTACTGTCAGAGCTGCCTCCAGGTCCCAGCTCACAGAGGACCAACGCTAGCCGGTAGTAATGTACAAAAGTCTGTGCCGCTCGCCTGTACATTTGAACTTGGCACGCGCGCCCAGCTTCCAACTTTCCTCTTGACCATTTCCTCGCTCTCCGATGGAGGCGTGGCCAATCCTGACTCATCTCCTCCCGCTGGCGGTGAGCAGCCTGATCCCGATACCTGGGACTCCTCCCCCCTACTGCGCTCTGGTGGGGAAGCTGGTCCTGATATCCAACTGCTGCTCTCTGAGTCCCCTCTGGCCCCTTCTTCCTGGGGTGTCCCCCTAGGCACCCCCTTGCTCTGACCATGGGAGCCCCTTTCTGTGAGTCTTCCGATTCGCTGGAAAGACTCAGAGACCTCGGACCACTGTCATCGCTTACGTTTCCTTCAGATTCCCCCCCCCCCTCGCTCTCCATTTCCTCCCTTTCCTGTGCTTCTGCTCCTGAGCCCCTGACAAACACGAAATAAGCGACATCCAAGAATCTTCCTTCTATGTAGATGGAACCCCAAACAACCTGTATTGCTTTGTCTTACACCTCGATTTGCTATATGTGGATGAATAAACACCGAAAGAACAATCCAAGTTTTTCCTCCTCTTTCTATTGCGATGGAACCAAAACTCATATCCTTAATCTGGGCTGATAACAAACATTTCACTCTGCGATTTTTGAGTGAATGTGCATTCTAAACCCAAAAACAATTGGAAATAAGCCCAATCAGAGCTTTATCATCTTCTTTTTACGTCGATGGAACCCAAAACTCCTTTTCCTTTGCTTAGGGGTGATTCTGGTGCACACCCAAAAAACACCATGCGAATTGAAAGAAGCCCAATCAAAGCTTATTCGTCTTCTTCCTACGCTTCGCTTTGCTTCTTGTGGGGGAACATCGAAAGAACAATCCAAGCTTATTCATCCTCTTTCTATTGCGATGGAACCAAAACTCATATCTGGGCTGATAACAAACATTTCACTCTGCGATTTTTGGGTGAATGTGCATTTTAACCCCAAAAACAACAATTGGAAATAAGCCCAACCAGAGCTTTATCATCTTCGTTTTATGTAGATGGAACCCAAAACGCCTTTTTGCTTTGTTTAGGGGTGATCCTGGTACACACCCAAAAAACACCCAATCAAAGCTTATTCGTCTTCTTTCTATGCATATGGAAGCGAAAAGACGCTGTTTTGTTATTTTGGTCTCATAACATCCACTGCGATTTCAGAGTCAGTGTTGCATTAACACCAAAGAACACGAAATAAGCGACATCCAAGATTCTTCTTTCTACGTAGTTGGAACCCAAAACAACCTGTTTTGCCTTTAGACTAATTACACTTCGGTTTGCTATTTGTGGGTGAATGAACATCGAAAGAAGCATCCAAGCTTAATCGTCCTCTTTCTATTGAGATGGAAAGAAAACACCTATGCTTGATTTGGGCTGATAACAAACATTTCACTGCGATGTTTGAGTGAATCTGCATTCTAACCCCCAAAACAACAATTTGTAATAAGCACAAACTGAGCTTTATCTTCCCTTTACGTTCCAGGTAGATGGAACCCAAAACGCCTGTCAGAGTCACCCGTTTGGTCCCAGCTCACAAGAGACCCAACTCCGATCCGGTTTATTTACAGAAAGTCTTTATTGAAGATCATGGTTGCATTTACACTCCATCTCTGTGACTCTACATCTGTACCGTTAGATCGTTGAAGTCCCCTCTGAATCTGTCCCGCCTCGGCACCAATTTAAGAGGCTAGCCCTGGACCACCTCTTCCTCTCCTTCCTTTTCCGCAGGGTCTTTCTGCCCCCCTGAGTTCCCCCTCTCCGGGACTCGCCCGAGGCTGAATCCTCTGACGCCTCTGCCCCCCTCCTTCTCGCTTTAGGGCCGGGCTCCTCCCCAGGGCTCTCCTCACTTCCGCGCGCCTCTACCTTTGAACTTGGCGCGCGTACGTTGCTCCTGACCTTTCTCTTGACCGCTACACTGCTCTCGGTGCTGCTCTCCACCCCTTCCGGCTGAGCGCCCTGCTCCGATCTCCTTCCCCTGTCTCTCTCCTGCTCTGCTCCCTCTGACACACTTGTAACTCCACCCCCTTCACTCCGTTCCGGCTGAGAAGCCGGCTCCTGCCTCCGACCCCCACTGGGGCTTCTCCCTTCTCTCCCCTGCTCCTCACTGTTTCCCCCTTGTCCCCCTTTCGGTCTGGCCAGGGGAGCCCCCTTTTGGGAATCCTCTGACTCACTGGTCAGACTCATGGAGAACCTTTGGGCATCGTCATCCTCCTCCTCATCTCTCTGGGATTCTTCCCCCTCGCTCTCTGTCTCCTCCCCCATCTGCTCTTCTCTCCCTGAAACCCTGACATCCATCCCCCCCTCGAAGCCCCCCCTTCCCCCCTCCCGCTCGCCGGGGGCCGGTTGTGGAAACTGCGGCTCTTCGGGGGTAGGCTCAGGATACAGGTCGTCTACGTCAATGTTCTCTGCTGGCAGTTCTGTGTATGTGTGTTCGAACTCGGGTTCTTCCCCCAAATGCTTCTCAGTCTCTGCTTCCATCGCTACTTCCTCCGGTGCTGCCCGCCAAGGACCTATCAGCCACCTCTTACGCCATTCCTCCTCTGGCTGCTCCTCCCACCAATAAGGGGTTTCCGTGTCCACCCCCGAGCACGATCCCCTGGGCGGGCTTGATTCTGGTGTTCTTCCCTCGGGGGAAGAGAAACCCCTGAACGTGCTATCTGACAATGTGGGTGTGAAAAGCCAGTCATCAAAGTACTCAGCTGGCATGGGTCTATGTGGGAAAAGTTCATGGAACTCTTCTTTCAAAAGGGGTTCGTCTAACTCGTAGCCTGGCACCCAACTATTAGCAGTGGCTGGTGTGCCCTCCCTGGCGAGAAAGTATTCAACCCCCTCCTCCCCCCATCTCGAGTCCAGTATCTCTGTGACCTCGTTAAGGGGTTCGGCTCTAGGCGACCCCCCCTTCTTTGGTGCCCCTTTGCGTGGGTCTGGTACTGTTACTGACTCCTGAAACCTGTGCGGGGCCTTGTAGGGAGTGAGCACCGACCTATGAAAGACCGGGTGCACTCTGGAGCCTTCCGGAAGGGCCAGGCGAAATGCTACTGGATTGATCCTAGCCTCAACTTGATAGGGTCCTAGCTGCCTGTGTCCTAGCTTCTTCTTGGCTAACGATTTGGCTGGCATAGCTTGGGCTGCTAACCATACCCAGTCCCCCACCTGGATGTCTTCTCCCGCCCTTCTGTGCTTGTCCGCCTGCACCTTATAGGCCTGCTTGGCCAGCTCTAAATGTCTCCGCAGCTCCTCGTGCACCTCTTGCAACTCTGCTGCGAACTGGTCGGCTTCTTGAGGCACCCCCTCCTCTGGTGCTATAAGCCTCGGAAAGGTTCTGGGATGACGGCCATTGTTCGCGAAGAACGGTGTCACCCCGGTCGATGCGTGCTTCGTGTTGTTGTAGGCAAACTCAGCCATCGGCAGGTAGTCCACCCACGCTGCTGGTCGCTGATTGGCGTAACACCTCAGGTACTGCTGCATGATCGCGTTGACCCTCTCTGCTTGGCCGTTGGTCTGCGGATGTCTCGCCGACGCTAGGTCGATCTTGACGTGCAGGATACCCAGAAGCTTCTTCCAGAAGTTGGAAACAAATTGGCGCCCCCTGTCGGACAGGACGGACTGCGGTAGTCCATGCACTCTGAACACGTGGTCGATGAAGAGTTTGGCGGTCTGTTCCGCCGACGCCACCTTGGCACAAGGAATGAAGTGCGCCATCTTGGTGAACAAGTCCACAACCACCAGCACCGCCGTCTTGCCCCTGGCGCTGGGCAGGTCAGTAACAAAGTCCAGTGCTACCCTCTCCCACGGTTGCTGCGGCGTTTCCAGCGGTTCCAACAATCCCGCCGGTTTCTGGTGTACTGGTTTGGACCTCTGACAGGTGTCACACCTGGCGACGTAATCCGCCACCTCTCCCCGCATCTGGGGCCACCAAAAGTCCCTGGCCACTAGTTCTATCGTCTTCTCCTTGCCGAAATGTCCCGCACTGGGAGCGTCGTGCAATTGCTGCAGAACCTTTGCGCGAAGTTCATCGCTAGGCACGTAGAGGGCACCCTTGCGAGTTAAGAGTCCGTCCCGCAACTGGAACTCATCGTCTCTTTGCGACCCGCTGCGGAGCTCCTCCATCTTGGACTGTGCAAATTGATCCGCTTGCAACGCTCGTCGCACCACGTCCAGGTCGACTGCGATAGCCGCGCACGCCCACGCCTGCGGTGCGAAAATGTGCTTCGCTGCAATTGGTGTCGTCTCCTCCAGGTATTGCGGTTTCCTGGAGAGTGCGTCTGCTATAACATTGGAGTCCCCCGGGATGTATTCTATCTTGAAGTCGAAATCTGCAAAGAATTCTGCCCAGCGCATGTGTCTTTGGGTCTGCAGCCTTGCCGTTCGCCAATACTCTAAGTTCTTGTGATCCGTGCGGACTTGCACTGTGTGCTTGGCTCCTATGAGGAAGTGCCGCCACGCTTTGAAAGCTGCATGAATGGCCATCAGCTCCCTGTCCCATATGGTGTAGTTCCGCTCCGTCTTGCTGAGCTTCCGGGAGTAGAAGGCACCCGGCCTCCAATTGCCTTGCGGATCCTCCTGCAGAAGGACGGCTCCAACCGCTCTGTCGGACGCATCGGTTTCCACTCGCATGGGTCTGCCGGGATTCACGTGCAGTAGCTGTTCCTCGGAGGCGAAGAGGCTTTTAAGCTTCCGAAAAGAGCGCTCTGCCTGTTCCGTCCAAGCGAACCTCTTCTTTTTGGAACTGAGGGTGTCCGTGATTGCTGCCGTCTCATTGGCAAAACCTTTGATGAATTTGCGATAAAAATTGGCAAATCCGATGAATCTTTGGACCTCCTTCCGATTGCGTGGGCTCTTCCAGTACAACACCGCTTGGACCTTGATTCTGTCCATGGCCAGCCCCTCGTCGGAGAGCTTGTAGCCAAGAAAATCCACCTCCGTCACATCAAACTGGCACTTCTCCAACTTGGCGTACAGCCTGTGCTCCTTCAACCTCTGTAGGACCTCCTTTACATCCTTCTCGTGAGCCTCCGGCGATTCCGAGAAAATCAGGATATCGTCGAGAAAACATACACACTTCTTGTAGAGGAGTCCCGCCAGCACGTGATGCATAAATGCTTGGAAAACGTGGCTGCCATTTTGGAGACCAAACGGCATAACTCTGTATTCATACGTGCCTAGAGGCGTGAACATGGCAGTCTTCCACTCATCGCCCTTCCGGATGCGGATGAGATTGTACGCTCCACGCAAATCCAACTTGGTGAAGATCTTACCCTTCCTAACGGTCGCTAGGAGGTCGTCAATCTTGGGCATGGGAAAGGCCTTGGGCTTAGTCAGTCTGTTTATGAACCTGTAATCCACCACGAGTCTTTTTTGGGGCGTGTCTTTTTTCTTCACAAAGAAAACAGGACTGCCTCCCACTGCCTTGGATTCCCGGATGAACCCGCGCTTCAGATTCTGCTCTATGAATTCTCTGAGCTCTTGCATCTCGTCCTCAGACATGGAATACAGCTTTGCAGTTGGCAGCTGCGCCCCTGGCACCAGGTCGATCGCACAGTCGTAAGGCCTGTGAGGCGGCAACTTGTCAGCTTCTTTCTCGCAGAAAACCTCCAAGAATCCCTCGTACTTGTGAGGCACTGCCTGCACCATGCCCAGGTGCAGTTGCTGCTCAGCTCCTTCCTCCTGATTGTGTTGGATGCAATGCTGAGCACAATACGATGAGCAGAAGGTGATCTGCCGCTGGTACCACGCTACAGCGGGACTATGTCTCTCCAGCCAACTCATGCCTAACACAATGGGTGTGTCTGACAGGTGGGTGACATTGAAGCTAATGACTTCCCGATGATTTCCAATCTGCATCACCATGGGAGGCGTCTGCTGCACAACTTGCCCTCCCAGCAATTTCCTGCCGTCCACTGTGACCACGTTCAGAGGGGTCGTTGCAGGCAGGAGCGCTATGCCATGCTGCTTGACAAATTGCATTCCCACAAAATCCCCGTTGCTTCCTGAATCAACCGTGATCGGAACTTCCAGGGATTGTCCATTTGGCAGCTGAAGGGTTGCAGTGAGTTGCACTGCTGGCTTGGGGGGTAAAGGGTCTGTGCGTTGCAAGGGTGCTGGGGACTGTTCTACAGATCCGCCTGGCTGAGCCCCAGTAGCTCCGCCTCCAGCCAGGCACTGTCGTTTCCCTGAGGCTGCTCCGTTTGCACCACTTCCGCTGACACTGTTGCTAGAGCTGCAGTGTGCTTCTGGAGCCTCTGGGGGCACTCTTTCGCCATATGGTGTGCACTGTCACAGATGTAACATTTCCTGGTCCCTCTAGGCGGCTTCGCCTTCACTGCACCGGAAACAGGGGCTCTGGATGGTGTCTGAGCCCTAGCACCACCGATTTCCATCGGCTCTTCACCTTGCCTCCCCAAGGGCGAGGGGTGCGACCGGTTGAAGTCCCTGGGGACAAAAGGGGGGGTTCTCGCTGGTGCACGCGCCTGGGGTCCCTCCCCCTCGTGCCACGGGCGTCCCTCATGTCGGATTCCAATAGCCAAAGCCCGATGCACAACGTCTTCCAGGGTCTGGGGTCTATCCCCCCTGGCGATCTCATCCTTGACGGGGGGGCTAAGCCCCTCCCAGAAAAGATCTCTGACTGGTTTACTATCCTTCTCCCAGCCCAACGCAGTTAGCAATGCAAAGAACTTGGAGTGATATTGGCGCACAGTGGCTTTGCCTTGTCGCAGTCCGTGCATCTGTCTACGTGCAATATCCACATCCACAGAGGACTGGAAACAAGCATCCATCGCTTTAATAAATTCATCAGAACTGCGGCGGGCAGGGCCATCTTCGCGCCACAAATTGCGCAGCCAAGCTCTGGCCTCCCCATGCAGATGCGAAATTATGAACCCCACTCTCTCCTCCTCATCCTTAAAATCATGACGGAGTAAATGCAGTGCATACACGATGTCCGCTCTGAAGTTAGGGTAATCTTGAAGGTTGCCATTAAAGTGCGTAACTAGGGCGCCCCCCCGCCGTCCAAGTGCAACGCCCTCCGATCTGGACCCCGGGACCCCTGCCCTGGCCGCTTGCTCCCACCTTGTTCGCAGGTCCTGGCAAGCCTTGTCCAGTTCGTCATTCTTCTTCTGCGATGCAATGACTGCAGCTGTGAGCTCGGTAACTTGATTCCTCAACGTAAGCAGCTGTTCCTCCGCGCTCATGGCTGCTCCCGGTGGTGAGCTTTGCAAAAAAAAAATTTTTGCGTTCTGGAGAGGGGACTTACTGTCAGAGTCACCCGTTTGGTCCCAGCTCACAAGAGACCCAACTCCGATCCGGTTTATTTACAGAAAGTCTTTATTGAAGATCATGGTTGCATTTACACTCCATCTCTGTGACTCTACATCTGTACCGTTAGATCGTTGAAGTCCCCTCTGAATCTGTCCCGCCTCGGCACCAATTTAAGAGGCTAGCCCTGGACCACCTCTTCCTCTCCTTCCTTTTCCGCAGGGTCTTTCTGCCCCCCTGAGTTCCCCCTCTCCGGGACTCGCCCGAGGCTGAATCCTCTGACGCCTCTGCCCCCCTCCTTCTCGCTTTAGGGCCGGGCTCCTCCCCAGGGCTCTCCTCACTTCCGCGCGCCTCTACCTTTGAACTTGGCGCGCGTACGTTGCTCCTGACCTTTCTCTTGACCGCTACACTGCTCTCGGTGCTGCTCTCCACCCCTTCCGGCTGAGCGCCCTGCTCCGATCTCCTTCCCCTGTCTCTCTCCTGCTCTGCTCCCTCTGACACACTTGTAACTCCACCCCCTTCACTCCGTTCCGGCTGAGAAGCCGGCTCCTGCCTCCGACCCCCACTGGGGCTTCTCCCTTCTCTCCCCTGCTCCTCACTGTTTCCCCCTTGTCCCCCTTTCGGTCTGGCCAGGGGAGCCCCCTTTTGGGAATCCTCTGACTCACTGGTCAGACTCATGGAGAACCTTTGGGCATCGTCATCCTCCTCCTCATCTCTCTGGGATTCTTCCCCCTCGCTCTCTGTCTCCTCCCCCATCTGCTCTTCTCTCCCTGAAACCCTGACAACGCCGTTTTGCTTTGGTTGTGTGTGATTCTGGTTCACACCCAAAAGCCCAATCAAATGTTCTTCTTCTTCCTTCTACGCATATGGAAACGAAATGACGCTTTTTTGTTATTTTGGTCTCGTTACATACACTGCGATTTCTGGGTCAATGTGCATTAACACCAAAGAACACGAAATAAGCGACATCCAAGAATCTTCCTTCTATGTAGATGGAACCCCAAACAACCTGTTTTGCTTTGTCTATTACACCTCGATTTGCTATATGTGGATGAATAAACACCGAAAGAACAATCCAAGTTTTTCCTCCTCTTTCTATTGCGATGGAACCAAAACTCATATCCTTAATCTGGGCTGATAACAAACATTTAACTCTGCGATTTTTGAGTGAATGTGCATTCTAAACCCAAAAACAATTGGAAATAAGCCCAGTCAGAGCTTTATCATCTTCTTTTTACGTCGATGGAACCCAAAACTCCTTTTCCTTTGGTTAGGGGTGATTCTGGTGCACACCCAAAAAACACCATGCGAATTGAAAGAAGCCCAATCAAAGCTTATTCGTCTTCTTCCTACGCTTCGCTTTGCTTTTTGTGGGGGAACATCGAAAGAACAATCCAAGCTTATTCGGCCTCTTTCTATTGCGATGGAACCAAAACTCATATCTGGGCTGATAACAAACATTTCACTCTGCGATTTTTGGGTGAATGTGCATTTTAACCCCAAAAACAACAATTGGAAATAAGCCCAACCAGAGCTTTATCATCTTCTTTTTATGTAGATGGAACCCAAAACGCCTTTTTGCTTTGTTTAGGGGTGATTCTGGTGCACACCCAAAAAACACCCAATCAAAGCTTATTCGTCTTCTTTCTATGCATATGGAAGCGAAAAGATGCTGTTTTGCTATTTTGGTCTCATAACATCCACTGCGATTTCAGAGTCAATGTTGCATTAACACCAAAGAACACGAAATAAGCGACATCCAAGATTCTTCTTTCTACGTAGTTGGAACCCAAAACAACCTGTTTTGCCTTTAGACTAATTACACTTCGGTTTGCTATTTGTGGGTGAATGAACATCGAAAGAAGCATCCAAGCTTAATCGTCCTCTTTCTATTGAGATGGAAAGAAAACACCTATGCTTGATTTGGGCTGATAACAAACATTTCACTGCGATGTTTGAGTGAATCTGCATTCTAACCCCCAAAACAACAATTTGTAATAAGCACAAACTGAGCTTTATCTTCCCTTTATGTTCCATGTAGATGGAACCCAAAACGCCGTTTTGCTTTGGTTGTGTGTGATTCTGGTTCACACCCAAAAGCCCAATCAAATCTTCTTCTTCTTCTTTCTACGCATATGGAAACGAAATGACGCTTTTTTGTTATTTTGGTCTCGTTACATACACTGCGATTTCTGGGTCAATGTGCATTAACACCAAAGAACACGAAATAAGCGACATCCAAGAATCTTCCTTCTATGTAGATGGAACCCCAAACAACCTGTTTTGCTTTGTCTATTACACCTCGATTTGCTATTTGTGGATGAATAAACACCGAAAGAACAATCCAAGTTTTTCGTCCTCTTTCTATTGCGATGGAACCAAAACTCATATCCTTAATCTGGGCTGATAACAAACATTTCACTCTGCGATTTTTGAGTGAATGTGCATTCTAAACCCAAAAACAATTGGAAATAAGCCCAATCAGAGCTTTATCATCTTCTTTTTACGTCGATGGAACCCAAAACTCCTTTTCCTTTGGTTAGGGGTGATTCTGGTGCACACCCAAAAAACACCATGCGAATTGAAAGAAGCCCAATCAAAGCTTATTCGTCTTCTTCCTACGCTTCGCTTTGCTTTTTGTGGGGGAACATCGAAAGAACAATCCATGCTTATTCGTCCTCTTTCTATTGCGATGGAACCAAATCTCATATCTGGGCTGATAACAAACATTTCACTCTGCGATTTTTGGGTGAATGTGCATTTTAACCCCAAAAACAACAATTGGAAATAAGCCCAACCAGAGCTTTATCATCTTCTTTTTATGTAGATGGAACCAAAAACGCCTTTTTGCTTTGTTTAGGGGTGATTCTGGTGCACACCCAAAAAACACCCAATCAAAGCTTATTCGTCTTCTTTCTATGCATATGGAAGCGAAAAGACGCTGTTTTGTTATTTTGGTCTCATAACATCCACTGCGATTTCAGAGTCAATGTTGCATTAACACCAAAGAACACGACGCGAAATAATTGAAATCCAAGATTCTTCTTTCTACGTAGTTGGAACCCAAAACAACCTGTTTTGCCTTGTTTAGACTTATTACACTTCGCTTTGCTATTTGTGGGTGAATGAACATCGAAAGAAGCATCCAAGCTTAATCGTCCTCTTTCTATTGAGATGGAAAGAAAACACCAATGCTTGATTTGGGCTGATAACAAACATTTCACTGCGATGTTTGAGTGAATGTGCATTCTAACCCCCAAAACAACAATTTGTAATAAGCACAAACTGAGCTTTATCTTCCCTTTACGTTCCATGTAGATGGAACCCAAAACGCCGTTTTGCTTTGGTTGTGTGTGATTCTGGTTCACACCCAAAAAACACCATGCGAATTGAAATATGCCCAATCAATTCTTCTTCTTCCTACGAATATGGAAGCGAAATGACGCTTTTTTGTAATTTTTGGTCTCGTTACATACACTGCGATTTCTGGGTCAATGTGCATTAACACCAAAGAACACGAAATAAGCGACATCCAAGAATCTTCCTTCTATGTAGATGGAACCCCAAACAACCTGTTTTGCTTTGTCTATTACACCTTGATTTGCTTTTTGTGGGGGAACATCGAAAGAACAATCCAAGCTTATTCGTCCTCTTTCTATTGCGATGGAACCAAAACTCATATCTGGGCTGATAACAAACATGTCTGTTAGAGCTGCCTCCAGGTCCCAGCTCACAGAGGACCAACGCCAGCCGGTGGTAATATACAAAAGTCTTTATTGAAGTTCAGTTTCCATTTACAAGCCGCAGCGTGCAGCTCTACGTCTTAGAACCTAGACCGGCGAAGCTCCGTCTGAGTCTCCACCCCCTGTACACCAGTTTAAGACTCTAGCCTTACTCCACCTCTTCCGTTGCTCTTTCCTCCTCTGGGTCCTTCTGCCCCCCGGGGTCTCCTCCTTTCTGGACTCTTCTGACGCTGACCTCCCTGACTCTTGTCCCTGCTTTCGGGGGGCTTTAGGACCTGGTTCCCTACTCGGGCTACCTGCTGTGCCGCTCGCCTGTACATTTGAACTTGGCGCGCGCGCCCAGGCGCCAACTTTCCTCTTGACCGTTTCCGCGCTCTCCGATGGAGGCGTGGTCCATCCTGACTCATCTCCTCTCGCTGGTGGTGAACACCCTGGTCCCGATACCTGGGATTCCTCCCCCCCACTGCGCTCTGGTGGGGTAGCTGGTCCTGATTTCCAACTGCTGCTCTCTGAGCTCCCGCTGGCCCCTTCCTTCTGGGGTGTCCCCCTTGGCACCCCCCTTGCCCTGGCCATGGGCGCCCCCTTCTGCGAATCTTCCGATTCGCTGGAAAGACTCAGGGAATTCCTCCGATCACTGTCATCGCCTATTGTCAGAGCTGCCTCTAGGTCCCAGCTCACAGAGGACCAACGCTGGTCAGTAATAATGTACAAAAGTCTTTATTGAAGTTCAGTTTCCATTTCCAAGCCGCAGCGTGCAGCTCTACGTCTTAGAACCTAGACCCGCGAAGCTCCGTCTGAGTGTCCACCCCCTGTACACCAGTTTAAGACTCTAGCCTTACTCCACCTCTTCCATTGCTCTTTCCTCCTCTGGGTCCTTCTGCCCCCCGGGGTCTCCTCCTTTCTGGACTCTTCTGACGCTGACCCCCCTGATTCTTGTCCCTCCTTCCGGCGGGCTTTATTACCTGGCTCCCTATCCGGGCTACCTGCTGTGCCGCTCGCCTGTACATTTGAACTTGGCGCGCGCGCCCAGCCTCCAACTTTCCTCTTGACCGTTTCCGCGCTCTCCGATGGAGGCGTGGTCAATCCTGACTCATCTCCTCCCGCTGGTGGTGAGCCGCCTGATCCCGATACCTGGGACTCCTCCCCCCCACTGCGCTCTGGTGGGGAAGCTGGTCCTGATTTCCAACTGCTGCTCTCTGAGTCCCCTCTGGCCCCTTCTTCCTGGGGTGTCCCCCTAGGCACCCCCCTTGCTCTGACCATGGGCGCCGCCTTCTGTGAATCTTCCGATTCGCTGGAAAGACTCAGGGACCTCGGACCACTGTCATCGCTTACGCTCCCTTCGGATTCCTCCCCCTCGCTCTCCATTTCCGCCCTCTCCTGTGACTCTGCTCCTGAGCCCCTGACATCCATCCCCCCCTCGAAGCCCCCCTTCCCCCCTCCCCTCCTTCAGGTGTGGATTCTGGGTGCTCCATCATTGTGGGGGTGAGTGCCGGATACAGTTCGTCCCCCTTGGCGTGCATCCAGCCGGATAAGTCCGGATAGTCCTCCATGTTCTCGCCGACGGCGATCTCCTCTGCTTCCATCTCTTTGCCTCCGTGCTCGAACCCAAGGTCCTCTCCCAACACGTCCATGTCCGTCTCTCCCCCGGTCGCCTCGGGGGATGTTGCCCGCCAAGGACCCTCCAGCCACTTCCTGCGCCACTGCTCCTCCGGTCGATTGTCCCATCAATAAGAGCGGTCTGTGGCAGACCCCGAGGGTGATCCCTCCGGGGAACGTGTGTCTAGTGCCGGTTCCTCGTCTGAGGCGAACCCCTGGAACGTGCTGGCTGAAAGTGTGGGTGGGAAAAGATATTCGTCGAAATAATCTGCCGGCATAGGTCTGTGTGGGAAGAGTGCGTGTGTCAGGGGCTCAGGAGCAGAGGCACAGGAGAGGGAGGAAATGGAGAGCGAGGGGGAGGAATCCGAGGGCAGTGTAGGGGGTGACAGTGGCCCGAGGGATGCCTGGAGTCTGTCCAGCGAATCGGAAGACTCGCAGAAGGGAGCGCCGATGGCCAGGGCAAGGGGGGCCAGCGGGGACTCCCAGAGCAGCAGTTGGAAATCAGGACCAGCTTCCCCACCAGAGCGCAGTGGGGGGGAGGAGTCCCAGGCATCGGGACCAGTGTTCCCACCACCAGCGAGAGGAGATGAGTCAGGATTGACCACGCCTCCATCGGAGAGTGGGGAAACGGTCGAGAGGAAGGTTGCCGGCTGGGCGCGCGCGCCAAGTTCAAATGTACAGGCGAGCGGCACAGCAGATAGCCCGGATAGGGAGCCAGGTCCTAAAGCCCGCCGAAAGGAGGGGCAAGAATCAGGGGGGTCAGCGTCAGAAGAGTCCAGAAAGGAGGAAACCCCAGGGGGCAGAAGGACCCAGAGGAGGAAAGAGCAACGGAAGAGGTGGAGTAAGGCTAGAGTCTTAAACTGGTTACAGGGGGCGGAGACTCAGATGGAGCTTCGCCGGTCTAGCTTCTAGACGTAGAGCTGCACGCTGCGGTTTGGAAATGGAAACTAATCATCAATAAAGACTTTTGTACGTTACTACTGACTAGCGTTGGTCCTCTGTGAGCTGGGACCTAGAGGCAGCCCTGACAGTAAGCTCCATCTCCAAAAAAATAAAACCTCGCAACGTAAGTGGACGCAGCGAGGGGCGAAGATTGGTGCTTTGCGAGCTCACACAAGCGGAACAAGATGACTACAGAAGAACAAATAGCTGCCCTGCAAGAAGCAGTGACACAACTCAACTCGGAAATACTAGCATCCAGGAAGAGGGAAGCAGACGCAGACGCTGTCTCCCAGGATCTGCGAACCAGGTTAGACATGCAGACTAAACAGGGGCTACCGGGAGCCAGACCAGAAGGGATTGGGCTGGGAAAGAGAGGAGGTAGCCTTGTGTCTCATTTCGATGGGAATCTGCAGCAATACCCTAACTTCAGAGCAGACGTGGTTTTTGCGCTGAAGCTGCTGGAGAAGGACTTTAGAGACGAGCAGGAGAGAGTGGGCTTTATAATAAGTCATCTCCATGGAGAAGCTAAATCGTGGTTGCGCAATCTCTGGAGAGATAAAGATCCAGCCCTCCAAAGTGCGGATGCCTTCCTTAAAGCGATGGATGCGTGCTTTTTATCAGAAATAGATGTAGATATCGCCAGAAGACAGATACATGGATTAAAACAAGGCAAAGCCACTGTAAGACAATATCACTCCCACTTTTTTGCATTGGTCAACGCGCTGGGATGGGAGAAAGATTCAGCTGCCGTCAGAGACCTGTTCTGGGAGGGGTTGAATGGGGCTGTGAAAGACGAAATTGCAAGGGGGTAACGACCCCAAAACACTCAAGAAGTGGTCCAGAGGGCGCTGACGATTGGGGTACAGCTGGAGGAAGGTACTTGGAGCAAAGACGAAGGGCGTTGGGGACGCACACCAGAGAGAGCACCTTCTTTCTTTCCCAGGGACACAGCGCGCGCTCAATCCACGCCTCCACTGGGAGGGGGAGAGGAGCCGATGGAGTTAGGTGGTGCTAAGGCTCAGTCAGCAGCCAGAGCCCTAACACCGGGAGCAGTCAAAGCGAAGCCTCCTAGAGGGAACAGGAAGTGTTACATCTGCGACAGTGCTCAGCACATGGCAAGAGAGTGTCCCCAGAGGCTCCACAAGCACACTGCAGCCTCCGCAACAGTAACAGAGGCAACTCATCAGAGAGAACCACAGCAGGGAAACGACAGAGTCTGGCTGGAAGCAGAGGCACTGGGGCCCAGCCAGACAAGTCAGTGAAGCAGTCCCCAGGAATTTTGCAGCCCACAGACCCCCTCCCACCCAAACCAGTGGTGCAACTCACTGCATCCCTCCAGATTCCCCATGGGCTCACCATGGAAGTCCCTATTACCATTGACTCTGGTAGCAATGCAGACTTCATAGGAGTGGATTTCATCAATCAACATGGCGTAGCGCTCCTACCGGCCACGATGCCCCTGAAAGTAGTGACAGTTGATGGAAGAGAATTGCTTGGGGGGCAGGTGGTACAGCAAACACCGCCAATGGTGATGCGCATTGGAAATCACCGCGAAGTCATCAGCTTCAACGTCACCCAACTGTCGGACACCCCCATAGTGTTGGGCATGAGTTGGCTGGACAGGCACAGCCCAACATTAGCATGGTACCAGCGCCAATTGACCTTCGGCTCCTCCTACTGCGCAGAACACTGCATCCTGACTAACCAGGAAAATGAGGGGCAAGATGACCCACAACTACGACTGGGCATGCTGCAAGCGGTACCCGACAAGTACAATGCGTTTTTGGAGGTCTTCTGCGAAAAGGAGGCGGACAAGCTACCTCCCCACAGGCCCTACGACTGCAAGATTGACCTCCTGCTGGGGGCGACGCTGCCGACGGGGAAGCTGTATTCCATGTCTGAGGATGAAATAGAGGAACTCAGGGAGTTCATAGATCGCAACTTAAAGCGGGGATTCATCCGAGAGTCCAAGGCAGTGGGGGGCAGTCCCGTGTTTTTTGTGAAGAAGCGGGACACGCCCCAAAAGAGGCTTGTAGTTGATTACAGAATTTTAAATTCGAAAACCAAGCCCACAGCCTTCCCCATGCCCAAGATCGATGACCTGCTGGCGATGGTGAGGAAGGGTTGCATCTTTACCAAGTTGGATCTACGCGGAGCGTACAATCTCATACGCGTGCGGGAGGGCGACGAGTGGAAGACGGCCATGTTTATGCCGCTAGGCACCTATGAGTACAGAGTTATGCCGTTTGGATTACAAAATGGTTCCCACTGTTTTCAAGCCTTCATGCACCACGTCTTAGCGGGTCTCCTCTACAAGAAGTGCGTCTGCTTCCTGGACGACATCCTGATCTTCTCAGAATTGCAGGAGGCGCATGAGAGGGACGTCAAGGAAGTCCTGCAGAGGCTACGGGAGCACAGGCTTTACGCCAAACTGGAGAAGTGCCAGTTCGACATGACGGAGGTGGATTTCCTGGGCTACAAGCTGTCCGACAAGGGGCTCGCCATGGACAGCGCCAAGGTCCGCTCAGTTCTGGACTGGAAAAGCCCGCGCAATCGGAAGGAGGTCCAGAAGTTTGTCGGCTTTGCCAACTTTTATCGCAAGTTTATCAAGGGTTTCTCTATGCAGACGGCGGCCATCACCGACACCCTCAGCTCCAAGAAGAAGAAGTTCATCTGGACAGAACAGGCAGAGCAGTCCTTTCAGAAGCTCAAGCGCCTCTTCGCGTCCGAAGAACAACTACTACATGTGAACCCCAGCAAACCCATGAGGGTTGAGACGGATGCCTCCGACAGAGCCGTGGGGGCAGTCCTACTGCAGCAAGATCTGCAAGGGGACTGGAGGCCGTGCGCTTTCTACTCCAGGAAACTCAGCAAATCAGAGCAGAACTACACCATCTGGGACAGAGAGTTGCTGGCCATTCATGCGGCCTTCAAGGCGTGGCGGCACTTCCTCATCGGAGCCAAACACACAGTGCAGGTCCGCACGGACCATAAGAACCTGGAGTACTGGCGCACGGCGAGGTTCCTGAACCAGAGTCACATCCGCTGGGTGGAGTTCTTTGCTGATTTCGACTTCAGGATAGAATACGTCCCGGGGGACAACAACATCATGGCGGATGCGCTATCCAGGAAGCCGCAGTATCTCGAGGAAGAGGCACTGGCGGCGGCCAAGCACATTTTTGCACCGCAAGCGTGGGCATGCGCCTCAGCCACGGTGGACCTGGATGCGGTACGTCTCGCGTTGCAGACGGACTCCTTCGCACGAGCCAAGATGGAGGAGGTACGCAGTGGCACAGCGAAGGACGACGAGTTCCAGATACGCGACGGACTGCTCATCCGCAAAGGGGCCCTCTATGTGCCGGGAGACGATCTCCGCACGAAGGTACTACAGCAGTTGCACGACGTGCCCAGCGCTGGACACTTCAGCAAAGAGAAGACTGTAGAATTAGTAGCCGGAGACTTTTGGTGGCCCAAGATGAGGGGGGAAGTCGCAGATTACGTCACGAGGTGCGACACATGCCAAAGGGCCAAGCCAATACACAGACCGCCGGCAGGACTGCTGGAACCGCTACAGACCCCGCTCGAACCGTGGGAGAAGGTGGCCCTGGACTTTGTCATGGATCTGCCCAGCTCGCGGGGCAAAACAGCAGTTCTCGTGGTAGTGGACATGTTCACCAAGATGGCCCACTTCATTCCGTGCGCGAAGGTGGCCACAGCAGAGCAGACCGCCAAGCTGTTCATAGACCACGTGTTCAAGGTTCACGGTCTACCACGGTCTATCCTGTCCGACCGGGGGCGCCAGTTCATCTCAAACTTCTGGCAGAAGTTGATGGGCATCCTGAACGTCAAGATTAACCTAGCGTCGGCGAGACACCCACAGACCAACGGACAAGCGGAGCGGGTCAACGCCATCATGCAGTAGTACCTGAGATGCTACGCTAATCAGCAGCCTGCGACATGGGTGGACTACCTACCGCTGGCCGAGTTTGCCTACAACAACACGAAGCACGTGTCCACGGGGGTGACACCGTTCTTCGCCAACAATGGGCGGCATCCCAGAACCTTCCCGGGATTAGAGAGAGTGGGGGAGGGGGAGCCACACGGAGCAGAGGCCTTAGCAGCGGAGTTACAGGAAGTCCACGAGCAACTCCGAAGGCAGTTAGAGCTAGCAAAACACGCTTACAAAATGAAGGCAGACAGACACAGAAGAGTGGGGGAAGACATCCAGGTGGGGGACTGGGTCTGGTTAGCGGCCCAGGCAGTGCCAACCAGATCGTTAACTAAGAAGAAGCTCGGACACAAGCAGCTAGGCCCTTACCAAGTCGAGGCACAGATCAACCCAGTAGCCTTCCGGTTGACACTCCCGGAGGGATCCAGAATGCACCCGGTCTTTCATAGATCGGTGCTCATGCCCTACAAGGCACCTCACAGGTTCCAGGCACCAGGGACGGCTCCATGCCCGCTCAGAGACGCGCCCACTAAAGGGGGGTCGCCGAGGGGGAGCCGCTCATCGAGGTCACAGTGATTTTGGACTCAAGATGGGAGGAAGAGGGGGTTGAATATCTCCTCGCCAGGGAAGGTACCCCGGCCAGCGCCAACAGTTGGAGCTGGTACCATGCCAATGCTGGGCTGTGCCTGTGCAACCAACTCATGCCCAATACTACAGGCATGTCCGACAGGTGGGTGACATTGAAGCTGATGACTTCCCAATTATTTCCAATTTGCATCACCATCGGCGGCGTTTGCTTGACCACCTGCCCCCCCAGCAATTCCCTTCCATCCACCGTGACAACTTTCAGGGGCAGCGTGGCTGGGAGGAGTGCTATGCTGTGTTGCTTGATGAAATCCAGTCCTATAAAGTCTGCATTACTATCCGCCAAATATTATAAAGCCTTGGAAAGTCAACTAACACCAGTACTCTGTGAAACCATGAATAACATTTTAAGAGGAGGAAAGGTACCTGAATCCTGGAGAGAAGCTCATATCACGCTAATTCCCAAACCGGACACAGATAATTTGAATATAAAGAATTACAAAATCTACGCAGAGGTGATGGCAAATAGACTGAAAAAATGTTTAGCAAATTTAATCCATAAAGACCAAGCAGGATTCCTTCCAAACAGATTTTTGAAAGATAATGTGAGACATGTCATAAATCTAATTGAATACCTAAAAGTCAAAAATGAAATACCTGCGGCTTTGGTATTCATAGACATAGAGAAGGCGTTCGATAATGTTTCGTGGGCTTTCCTACTAAAAAGTATGGAGAAAGCGGGGCTAGAGGGCAAATTCTTGAAAGGTATAGAGGCAATATACAAGAACCAATTTGCTAAATTGATTATAAATAATAATCTTACAAATACATTCAGAATTGAAAAAGGGACAAGACAAGGATGCCCTCTCTCCCCACTCCTGTTTATCATGGCTTTAGAGGTAATAACGAATAAAATAAGAACAACACCAGAGATACAAGGGATTAAGGTAGGAATAAAGGAATATAAATTAAAAGCTTATGCGGACGACTTGATGCTGTCTTTGGAAGAACCACAAAAAAGTCTCAACAAAACACTGGAATTACTAGAAGAATATGGTAACCTATCTGGCTTCAAATTGAATAGATTAAAAACAAAAATGATGACTAAAAATCTGGGAAAGGAAGAAAGAGAAAAATTAGAAAAACAACACGGAATTAAGATCACGAAGAAAATAAAATATTTGGGAATCTGGATTACTCCAAGAAATATAAATTTAATTCAGGACGATTACTCAACAACGTGGAGGGAAATTAAAAAAGATTTGGATGTCTGGAACAGAGTTAAACTCTCGTGGATAGGAAGAATGGAGGCTATAAAAATGAATATACTCCCAAGAATGTTGTTTCTGTTCCAAAACATACCAGTTCTTAAAGGCTCCAAAATATTCAAAGATTGGCAAAAAACACTCTCAAAATTTATTTGGAATGGGAGAAGGCCAAGGATTAAATATAAATTACTTACGGATCGAAAGGAAAGAGGGGGTTTTTCGGTCCCGAATTTAAAATTGTATTTCGAAGCCGCCTGCCTTTGTTGGACCAAAGACTGGATAACTTTGGAAAATACAGACTTATTAGATTTAGAAGGATTCAACAACAGGTACGGCTGGCACACTTACTTATGGCCAAATAAAGAAAAAATACACAAAGATTTCACAAGTCACATTATTAGAGGCCCATTATATGACGTTTGGGAGAGAAACAAAAAAATGTTGGAATGGAAAACACCATGGTGGTTGTCCCCAATAGATATTTCAACAATTAAAAAAATTAATATGGAAGGACAGAGATTGACTTATGAAGATTTACTGACGAGATCCGAAGGCGGCTGGATATTAAGACCATATGAAGAACTGAAAGGAAATCTAACAGGCTGGCTACAATATCATCAAATAAATGCAAGATGGACGGAAGATAAAAAAGTAGGAATAAATGAAAAGAAGTCCAAATTCCAAATAGAAATAATAAAGAGTAAAACCAAGCTGTTGTCCAAAATGTATGATATACTATTGGAGTGGGACACTAAAGATGAGGAAATCAAGGAGGTTATGGTAAAATGGGCAATGGACCTAGGGCATAATATAGAATACGAAAAATGGTCAAAATTATGGAAAAATGGAATAAAATTTAGTCTAGTTCTCGGTACGACCAAAGAAAGGATCAAACTGGCTGCCAGGTAACCTCGAGAGAGGCGAAGAGTGTAGCGGAGAGGTCCAACGGGTCGAGGGAAGCCATCTTCTTACCTTCAGATAGCGAAGCCCTGTGCTTGCAGGAAGAGCGGCGCGCTTTCAAAAAAAAAAGGGACTCCGATACTTGCAACTTTGTGGCTAAGAGCAGAAACAAAGAAGTCTCGGGGTAACAGAGAGAAGTAAACGGAGTTCAGCTGATAGCCGAAATCAACCTAGACGCGGCGAGAAACCAGTGCTAAAGAAAGTGAGTGACTTGCCCGGGCGGCAACGCGGTTCTCTCCCAAGTTCCCCCCCCCTCCGGAGAAACAAATACAAACATAAAGGAAGAAACGCAACTTTGGGGGTGGAGGGACTTGGAAAGGGTCCAGGGGAAAGGTGAGAGCTGGCGCCCTTGGTGAACAGGAGGTTGTAAAGAGGAGAAGGGAGTTTCTCTCTTTTTTTTCAACGTTACACGCGCAAGTGAGAAATCCGGAAGAGAAACCCCCGCCGCCATTTGGAGTTCGAGCGTGGAGTTTGCGAAAGAGGAAAAAAGAGGACAGTGTTCTTTGCTAGCGTTATATCGGGAACTGTATGTACAGGGTCATACCCTTACTTCTTTACTTGGAGACGGGTGTTCGAAAACGTGAAACCCTTTAAAGCTTTAAGGATATCTCAAAGACCCAGCGGGAGTGTGCACGGATTTAGCGACCATTGAGGATAAGATGGAGCTGGCGTGAGTTGCGACTAGCCCTCTCCTCTCACCGCTCCCTCCCCCTCCCTCCCCCGTCTGTTCTTTTTGTTCCTCTCCTCCCCTGGTAACCCCCCCTCTTGACTAAGTTCAATCCGCTCAATTATTGGACTAATCAACAATTGGACTAATCGGTTGGGAGAAGGGAAGAAACGTCTGCTTTTGGGGACATTATATGTCCAAAAAGAACTGACTTTATAATTAGAATTTGACACAGACTTATAAGTAAGAATACGATTGGGACAGTGAAGATTTACCACGGATCAACTGTGTTGCCTCTGATTACTGTATATGGACTTATTGATTATTGATTATTGTTTTTTTAGGGGGTAAACAGAGGTAGGAAATGTAAATTTTAATAAGGAAAAAAGCGAACGTAAGGAAACAGTGGAAGGTACTAAGAATAGATAATTTGGGGCGGAAAGAAACGGTGGAGGAGAGGGTTTGGTACAAAGGTACATGATGTCACATACAGGAAAGAAGGGAACGAATGGGGGAACCCCAGGAGACAGGAGGGGCTCCAAACAGGAGGTAGACTTTAAGTCAGATATTCTGAAGATGTTTGCGGAGATTAAACAAAGCCAAGCTAATGTAGAGCATAAATTAGAATTGGTGGATAACAGAATTGGGAAATTGGATAAAAAAATGGAGGAAACAGTGAATGAACTAAAGGGCCAAATAAAAGAAATATTTAGGAGGACGCAGCTCACAGAGGAAGGACTAAAAAAGACAAAGGTGGAGCTAAGAGATATTAAGAGAGATAAGGAAAAGATCAAATCAGAAGTGATGGAGTTAAGTAAGACACAGGAAGAGATGAAAGATATTATAGCGATGAATGAACTAAGGCAGAGGGAGGTGAATCTGAGGCTGAGAGCTGTCTCAGAAACACAGAATGAAAATATTAAAGAAAGACTGACGAAGGAGCTAGCGGAATGGATGGGTCTACCAGTGGAAGAAATGGCTAACAGTATATTGAACGCATTTAGAATGCGTATTAATGTAACAAAAGTAAAGAAATTCACAGGTGACTGTTTGATTACATTCAAAAATAAAGAAATGAGAGACAGGATCCTCCAGAGGAATAGAGAAAAGAGATTGAACATAGATGGGAACTATATAATTATTTTTAAAGATATCCCAATCAGATTACTTAAACGGAGAGACTCTTATAAACCCCTGGCGCAGACATTGAAGAAAAATAAGATTGAGTTTAGGTGGGAATTCCCAGAAGGGATATCATTTATATACAGAGGTAAAAGACATAAGTTGACGAATCAAGAAGAGACCGGGAAATTCCTTAGGAAATATAAAGAACTTAAAGTGGAGGTATTTGGAGTGGGAAGAGCAGACAGGGCCCCATCAGGAGAACCAAGAGTCCCAGAGGAGGAGGAGGAGGGGGGGAGCGGGTCGGGAGAGGAGGTAGAAGAGGAAACAGAAGACTCAGAGAATATATAATAGATAGGAAGACTTTAAAGAATAACTAAAGGAAAAGCTAAGCATTATGGGACTAAAAATTTGGAACTGGAACATCAATGGGATGAACGATAAAAAAAAGAGAAATAAAATTGAACAATGTTTGAAAAGGAAAAACCTGGACATTATTTGTCTCCAGGAGACGCACGTGGCTAGAAAGCATAGAAAAGTGTTAATTAATAAACGGTTGGGAAACGAATTTGAAACCCTGGATAAGGTAAAGAAAAGAGGTGTGGTACTGTATATTAGCAATAGAATAGAAGCTAAAACAATGTTTAAAGATGAGGAGGGGAGGATGATAGGGGTTAATATCAATTGGCAAGGGGAAAAGTTGATGGTAGTGGGGATTTATGCCCCGAATGGTAGCAAAACCGAATTCTTTAAAAGATTAGAAGAAAAACTAATGGAATATGCGGATCAAAAAATAATTCTAATGGGGGATATGAACGCAGTTGTTTCGCTTGAGATGGATAGACTTAGAGACGGAGTAAACAAAGAAGGGAAGCTACCAAAATCCTTTTTTACTATGGTGGATAACTGCAGTTTAGTAGATATCTGGCGTCTTAGACACCCACTCGAAAAACAATTCACCTTTCATTCAGAACCTAATCAATCACTCTCACGAATAGACCAGATTTGGATCTCAAAAGAACTATGTTCAAGAGTTAAACTCATAGAAATAAGACCGAAAGTAATATCAGACCACAACACATTAGAGATAGAATTAGAAAGCTTAGAGACAAGAACCTTTAGATGGAGATTAAAAGACTATCTGTTAGATGACCAGAAGGTGGTAGAAATGGCAAAGAAAAAACTGTCAGAGTACTTTAAGGATAATTGTGATAAAGGAACAAAGGATAACATAATTTGGGACGCAAGTAAGGCGGTAATAAGAGGGTTCTTTATTCAACAGAACGCAATCAAAAATAGGAATAGAGAGGAAAATAAGGAGGAAATTCTAAGACAGATAATGGAAAACGAACAAAAATTAGCTCAAAAGCCCAACTGCTTAAAAACAAAGGAAAAAATAAAAATTCTACAAACTCAGTTTGCCACAATAATAAACAGAGAGGTAGAGTGGAACATTAAAAGACTTAGGCAAAGAAACTTCGAATTTGCGAATAAACCAGGCAAATGGCTTGCCTGGCAAACCAAAAAGAGGAAAGAGCAAGGGATAATTAACAAAATAATAACAGACGGGGAAGAAAGAACTGACCCCAAAGGAATTAGGAGTGAGTTTCTTAAATACTATAGAAATTTGTATAAAGACCAAGAGAGAGTCGGCCTAAGGAAGATAGAAAGATTTCTGAAGGATAAAGGGGGACAAAAAATCCCAACAGAAGGAAAACAAAGATTGAATACCCCAATTGAAAATGAGGAAATAGAGGAGGTAATTAGAGACCTAAAGAGGGGCAAAGCACCAGGCCCTGACGGATTTACTGCCGGCTACTACAAAGAAAATCTATTTTGGTGGGACCCCTGAAAAAGACTATGAACAACATCTTAAAGAAAGGAGAAATCCCAGAAACCTGGAAGGAGGCATACATCACGTTTATCCCCAAACAGGATGCGGATTTAACTCAAGTTAAAAATTACAGACCAATTTCATTGCTGAATATAGACTATAAGATATTTGCAGGAATTCTAGCAAGAAGGTTAAAAAATGTGTTAGCAGATATTATCCATATGGACCAGGCAGGATTTCTGCCAGGCCGGCAGATGAGGGACAATACAAGAAATATCATCGATATGCTAGAATTCTTGTCTGTCAGGATTGACAAACAAGTTATTATGATGTTTATTGACGCCGAAAAGGCATTTGATAATGTCATATGGAACTTTATGTTGAGAAACCTAGAATATATGGACGTAGGCAATGACTTCTTTAACGGGGTAAGGGCAATATACACAGAACAGAAGGCCAAATTGATTGTAAATAATACGGTAACGGAAGAGATAAAGATACGAAAGGGAACAAGACAAGGATGCCCGCTCTCTCCGTTACTATTTATAACAGTATTAGAAGTCCTTTTAAATTCTATAAGACAAAACGGAAATATAAAAGGAGTGACTTTAGGACAGAATGTGTACAAAATCAAGGCCTTCGCGGATGACTTAGTAGTGATGACAGAAGACCCAATAACCTCAATAAAAGAGATATTGAAGGAGACAGAATTATTTGGAGAAGTGGCTGGGTTCAAATTAAATAAGACAAAAACAAAAATGATATATAAAAATGTAGATTCAAGGACAATAGAATCAACCCAACAGCAAACGCAGATAGAGACGGTCAAAAAAGTCAAATACCTTGGCATCTGGCTAACATCTAAAAACATAGACCTATATAAAAATAATTATGAGCCGGTGTGGAGGGAAATAAAGAGAGATTTAGAAAAATGGGGACGGCTAAAATTGTCAATGTGGGGAAGGATTAATATAATTAAGATGAATGTCCTATCAAGATTAATGTTCTTATTTCAGACTATCCCTATAATAAAAGGGAGTAGGATTTTCAAAGAATGGCAGAGGACAGTTTCGAGATTTATTTGGCAGGGCAGAAAACCCAGAATTCAATTTAAACTATTAACAGACGTAAAGGAAAGGGGGGGCTTTGCCCTGCCAGGTCTGAAATTGTACTATGAGGCATCATGCCTAAGTTGGTTAAAGGATTGGGTCAAACTGGAAAATACGGAGCTACTTGATTTGGAGGGCTTCGATAACTGCTTTGGCTGGCATGCCTACTTGTGGAAGAACAAAATGAAAGCACACAAAGGGTTTGGCAACCATATCTTCAGAGGGCCGTTAATAGAAGTGTGGGAAAGATACAAAAACCTGCTAGAACCGAAAACGCCACACTGGCTGTCACCTCTCGAAATAACAAGCATAAAAACTACTAATATGAGAAGCAACTGGGCAACATACAACCAGTTAGTAATGAAGGTAGATGGGAAATGGAGAACCAAACCTTACGAGCAGATAAAAGAATATGTTTACGATTGGCTTCATCACCAACAGGTGAACCAGATGCTTAGCAAAGATATTAAAGAAAGAGGGTATGCAGACAAAGATTCTAAATTCCAGACGGAGATAATAAATAATAAAGTGAAAAATATATCTAAGATGTATAGAATGCTGTTAGATTGGAACCTAGGCGACGAGGAAGTCAAATCAGTGATGATCCGTTGGGCAAAAGATATAGGCCATAGTATACAATTTGAGGACTGGGAAAAACTATGGAGGGACGGGTTGAACTTTACGGCATGTACTGTGATAAAAGAAAACGTCATGAAGATGTTCTATAGGTGGCACTTGACACCCATGAAACTTTCAAAAATGTACAAGGTGGATAACAAGTGTTGGAGGTGTAAAGATGCAGAGGGCTCCTTCTACCATATGTGGTGGGAGTGTGGAAGGGTAAAACAGTTTTGGGAGAAGGTATATACGGAATTAAAAAAGATACTAAAGTACACATTTATAAAGAAACCGGAAATCTTCCTATTAGGGATATTACGACAAGAGATAAAAAAGGAAGATTGTAGATTGGTATACTATGCGCTTGCGGCAGCAAGGGTCGTAATAGCTCAGAGGTGGAAACAGCAGGAAACCCCAACAGCGGAGGAGTGGAGATCTAAATTATCGGAATATGCAGAGCTCGATAAACTAACGGGGAAAATTAGATATATAAAAGACCAAGTGTTCATTAAGGATTGGGGGAAATACGTAGATTATCTGGAATGTATTAGTGAAGGGCAAATAACGCTAAAGGGATTTAAAGATGTACTGTGATAGATTATGGGATATTGTGCAAGGAAAATAGAGAACAAAATTAGATACAATGACAATATAAACGATGAAATGTGTAATTTTATTTACTGCTTCGAATGATTTGCGGCCAAGCTGAAGGAAGTCCTGAAAGAAATAGCCATGATATAGGAGAGTTAAGAAAACAATAATTTTGTATTTTTTATTTATCTTCTCTGTATGCTTTTTTTCTTCTTTTCTTTTTTGTGTATCTTCTCTCTTACCTGTGTGTTAATTCTTCATGGAATAATTAAAAAAAGAATTAAAAAAAAAAGGAAGTGTAAAATAAAAGAAGGCAATTTTTTCCACATGTGGTGGACGTGTGAGGAGGTGAAGAAATTTTGGGATTTAATTTATAACGAGTTAAAAAAATATTTAAATACACCTTCGTAAAAAGACCAGAAGCCTTCTTATTAGGAATTATTGGCGATGAAATAAGAAAAGAAGATAAAACCTTATTCCAATATTCGACAGCAGCGGCCAGAATACTAATTGCACAAAATTGGAAAAGTACAAATATACCAACAGTGAGGGAGTGGCAAGCGAAACTATTTGAATTTGTTGAATTAGCTAAAATGACCCAAAAAATTAGAAACCAAAGAAATACAAAGTTTATTGATGATTGGAATAAATTTATGACTTATACAGAAAGAAATTATAAAAACTTAACAACTATAGCAGGCCTATTATAAAACTTACGATGTTTTATAACCAGTAACAATACCAGCTGTAGAAAAGGGAGTCTCTAAGTAAGAAACCCGAATCCAGCAGGGAAGGAAGTCAACTTGTATGTAGGAAATGTCTATTGGCATTTCTCTTGTTTCCTGTTTTTTTTTTTTGTATGCTGTGTTTCTTTTTTATCTTATGTTTTTTGTGCCTTATTGAGATTTTTGTTTTTCTCTTTTCTGGGTGTATGTGTTTTTTGTTTTTACTTTTCTGTCTTGCTGTCTTTTGTAATGTTCTTTGTTAGCTGTAAAGAAAAATCAATAAAAAAAGATTAAAAAAAAAAGAAATCCGCAAAGAACTCCGCCCAGCGTATGTGCCTCTGGTTCAGGAACCTTGCCGTGCGCCAGTACTCCAGGTTCTTATGGTCTGTGCGGACCCAGAGGCTCCACAAGCACACTGCAGCCTCCGCAACAGTAACAGAGGCAAATCAGCAGAGAGAACCACAGCAGGGAAACGACAGAGTCTGGCTGGAAGCAGAGGCACTGGGGCCCAGCCAGACGAGTCAGTGAAGCAGTCCCCAGAAATTTTGCAGCCCACAGACCCTCTCCCGCCCAAACCAGTGGTGCAACTCACTGCATCGCTCCAGATACCCAATGGACTCACTATGGAAGTGCCCATTAGCATTGACTCTGGTAGTAACGCAGACTTTATAGGACTGGATTTCATTAAGCAACACAGCATAGCCCTCCTGCCAGCCACGCTGCCCCTGAAGGTGGTCACGGTGGATGGCAGGGAATTGCTGGGGGGGCAGGTGGTAAAGCAAACGCCGCCGATGGTGATGCAAATTGGAAATCACCGGGAAGTCATCAGCTTCAATGTCACCCAACTGTCGGACACGCCTGTAGTATTGGGCATGAGTTGGCTGCACAGGCACAGCCCAGCATTGGCTTGGTACCAGCGCCAATTGACTTTCGGCTCCTACTGTGCAGAACACTGCATTCTGCCTAGCCCGGAAGGGGAAGAGGATGACCCGCAGATACAATTAGACACGCTGCAAGCAGTGCCCCACAAGTACGCAGCGTTTTTGGAGGTTTTCTGCGAGAAGGAAGCGGACAAGCTACCTCCCCACAGGTCCTATGACTGCAAGATTGACCTCCTGCCGGGGGCGACGCTGCCGACCGGGAAACTGTATTCCATGTCTGAAGACGAACTGCAGGAACTCAGGGAGTTCATAGATCACAACTTGAAGCGCGGTTTCATCCGGGAGTCCAAGGCAGTGGGGGGCAGTCCCGTATTCTTCGTGAAGAAAAAAGACACGCCTCAAAAAAGGCTTGTGGTGGATTATAGAATTTTAAACTCGAAAACCAAGCCCACGGCCTTCCCCATGCCCAAAATCGACGACCTGCTCGCGACGGTGAGAAAAGGACGCATTTTCACCAAGTTGGATCTGCGAGGGGCGTACAACCTTATTCGCATACGGGAGGGCGACGAGTGGAAGACGGCCATGTTCACGCCCCTGGGCACCTATGAATACAGAGTTATGCCGTTTGGATTACAAAATGGCTCCCACTGTTTTCAAGCCTTCATGCATCACGTGTTAGCGGGACTCCACTACAAAAAGTGCGTCTGCTTCCTGGACGACATTCCTGATATTCTCAGAATCGCAGGAGGCTCACGAGAGGGAGGTCAAGGAAGTTCTGCAGAGACTACAGGAGCACAGACTGTACGCCAAGCTGGAGAAGTGCCAGTTTGACATGACGGAGGTGGATTTCCTGGGCTACAAATTATCGGCTTTGCAAACTTTTATCGCAAGTTCATCAAGGGGTTCGCTATACAGACGCCGGCCATTACCGACACGCTCAGCTCCAAGAAGAAGAAGTTCATCTGGACGGAGCAGGCGGAGCAGTCCTTTCAGAAACTCAAGCGTCTCTTCTCGTCCGAAGAGCAGCTACTGCACATGAATCCCAGCAGACCGATGAGGGTTGAAACGGACGCCTCAGACAGGGCCGTGGGAGCAGTCCTGTTGCAGCAAGACCCGCATGGGGACTGGAGGCCATGCGCCTTCTACTCCAGGAAGCTCAGCAAGTCGGAGCAGAACTACACCATCTGGGACAGGAAGTTGCTGGCCATTCATGCAGCATTCAAGGCGTGGTGGCACTTCCTTATCGGAGCCAAACACACAGTGCAGGTCCGCACAGACCATAAGAACCTGGAGTACTGGCGCACGGCAAGGTTCCTGAACCAGAGGCACATACGCTGGGTGGAGTTCTTTGCGGATTTCGACTTCAGGATAGAGTACATCCCAGGCGACAACAACGTCATGACGGATGCACTGTCCAGGAAGCTGCAATACCTCGAGGAGGCAGCTCCGGCGGCAGCCAAGCACATTTTCGCACCAAAAGCGTGGGCGTGCGCTAAGGAAAACGTGGACCTGGATGCTGTACGTCGCGCGCTGCAGGAGGACCCCTTCGCACAAGCCAAGATGGAGGAGGTGCACAGTGGCACGGCGAAGGACGACGAGTTCCAGATACGCGACGGATTGCTCATCCGCAAAGGGGCCCTCTACGTACCGGGAGACGACCTACGCGCGAAGGTACTGCAGCAGTTGCACGACGCACCCACCGCCGGGCACTTTGGCAAAGATAAGACTGTAGAATTAGTAGCCAGAGACTTTTGGTGGCCCAAGATGCGGGGGGGAGTCGCGGATTACGTCTCGAGGTGCGACACCTGCCAAAGGGCCAAGCCAGTGCACAAACCGCCGGCGGGACTGCTGGAACCGCTGCAGACACCGCTCGAACCGTGGGAGAGGGTGGTCCTGGACTTTGTCATGGACCCAGCTCGCGGGGCAAGACAGCAGTTCTAGTGGTGGTGGACATGTTCACCAAAATGGCCCACTTCATTCCGTACGCGAATGTGGCCACGGCGGAGCAGACCGCCAAACTGTTCATAGACCACGTGTTCAAGGTTCACGGTCTACCACGATCTATTCTGTCCGACCGGGGGCACCAGTTCATCTCGAACTTCTGGCAGAAGCTAATGGGCATCCTGAATGTCAAGATCAACCTAGCGTCGGCGAGACACCCGCAGACCAACGGACAAGCGGAGCGGGTCAACACCATCATGCAGCAGTACCTGAGATGCTACGCGAATCAGCAGCCTACGACATGGGTGGACTACCTGACGCTCCCCGAGTTCGCCTACAACAGCACGAAGCACGTGTCCACGGGGGTGACACTGTTCTTCGCCAACAATGGGAGGCATCCCAGAACCTTCCCGGGATTGGAGAGAGTGGGAGAGGGGGAGCCACAGGCAGCGGACGCCTTCGCGTCAGAGTTGCAGGAGGTCCACGAACAGCTCCGAAGGCAGTTAGAACTAGCAAAGCACGCATACAAACTGCAGGCTGACAGACACAGGAGGGTTGGGGAAGACATACAGGTGGGAGACTGGGTTTGGTTAGCAGCCCAGGCAGTGCCGGCCAGATCGTTAGCGAAGAAGAAGCTTGGACATAAGCAGCTAGGGCCTTACCAAGTCGAGGCACAGGTCAATCCAGTGGCCTTCCGGTTGACACTTCCGGAGGGATCCAGAATGCACCCGGTCTTCCATAGATCAATACTCATGCCCTACAAGGCACCTCACAGATTTCAGGAGCCAGGGACGGCACCAGACCCGCGTAGGGAAACGCCCACAGAGGGGGGGGTCGCCAAGGGGGGAGCCCATCAACGAGGTCACAGAGTTTTTAGACTTGAGATGGGGGAAAGAGGGGGTTGAGTATCTCCTCGCCAGGGAAGGTACCCCGGCCAGCGCAAACAGGTGGGTTCCGTAATATGCCGTGGAGGAGCACTACCTCAAGGACGAGTTCCACGCACTCTTCCCACACAGACCTATGCCGGCAGACTATTTCGACGAATATCTTTTCACACCCACACTTTCAGCCAGCACGTTCCAGGGGTTCGCATCAGACGAGGAACCGGCACCAGACACACGTTCCCCGGAGGGATCACCCGCGGGGTCTGCCTCAGACCGCTCTTATTGGTGGGACGATCGACCGGAGGAGCAGTGGCGCAGGAAGTGGCTGGAGGGTCCTTGGAAGGCAACATCCCCCGAGGAGACCGGGGGAGAGATGCACATGGACGTGTTGGGAGAGGACCTTGGGTTCGAGCACGGAGGCAAAGAGATGGAAGCAGAGGAGAACGACGTCGGCGAGAACATGGAGGACGATCCGGCCTTATACGGCTGGATGCACGCCACGGGGGACGAACTGTATCCGGCACTCACCCCCACAACGATGGAGCACCCAGTACCCACACCTGAAGGAGGGGAGGGGGAAGGGGGGCTTCGAGGGGGGGATGGATGTCAGGGGCTCAGGAGCAGAGGCACAAGAAAGGGAGGAAATGGAGAGCGAGGGGGAGGAATCCGAAGGAAACGTAAGCGATGACAGTGGTCCGAGATCTCTGAGTCTCTCCAGCGAATCGGAAGATTCACAGAAAGGGGCTCCCATCGGAGAGCGGGGAAACGGTCAAGAGGAAGGTTGGAGGCTGGGCGCGCGCGCCCAGTGCAAATGTACAGGCGAGCGGCACAGTCGGTAGCCCGGATAGGGAGCCAGGTCCTAAAGCCCGCCGAAAGGAGGCACAGGAGTCAGGGGGGTCAGCGTCAGAAGAGTCCAGAAAGGAGGAGAGCCAGGGGGGCAGAAGGACCCAGAGGAGAAAGGAGAGACGGAAGAGGTGGAGTAAGGCTAGAGTCTTAAATTGGTGTACAGGGGGTGGAGACTCAGACGGAGATTCGCCGATCTAGGTTCTAAGACATAGAGCTGCATGCTGCGGATTTGAAATGGAATCTGAACTTCAATAAAGACTTTTGTACATTATTACTGACTAGCGTTGGTCCTCTGTGAGCTGGGACCTAGAGGCAGCTCTGACACTTACGCTCCCTTCGGATTCCTCCCCCTCGCTCTCCATTTCCTCCCTCTCCTGTGCCTCTGCTCCTGAGCCCCTGACAACACCGAAAGAACAATCCAAGTTTTTCGTCCTCTTTCTATTGTGATGGAACCAAAACTCATATCCTTTTCTGGGCTGATCGGACTCTTCTGACGCTGACCCCCCTGACTCTTGTCCCTCCTTTCGGCGGGCTTTAGGACCTGGCTCCCTATCTGGGCTACCTGCTGTGCCGCTCGCCTGTACATTTGAAGTTGGCGCGCGCGCCCAGCCTCCAACTTTCCTCTTGACCGTTTCCGCGCTCTCCGATGGAGGCGTGGTCAATCCTGACTCATCTCCTCCCGCTGGTGGTGAGCAGCCTGATCCCGATACCTGGGACTCCTCCCCCCCCACTGCGCTCTGGTGGGGAAGCTGGTCCTGATTTCCAACTGCTGCTCTCTGAGTCCCCTCTGGCCCCTTCTTCCTGGGGTGTCCCCCTAGGCACCCCCCTTGCTCTGACCCTGGGCGCCCCCTTCTGTGAATCTTCCGATTCGCTGGAAAGACTCAGGGACCTCGGACCACTGTCATCGCTTACGCTCCCTTCCGATTCCTCCCAATCGCTCTCCTTTTCCTCCCTCTCCTTTGCCTCTGCTCCTGAACCCCTGACATCCATGCTTGATTTGGGCTGATAAGAAACATTTCACTGCGATGTTTGAGTGAATGTGCATTCTAACCCCCAAAACAACAATTTGTAATAAGCACAAACTGAGCTTTATCTTCCCTTTATGTTCCATGTAGATGGAACCCAAAACGCCGTTTTGCTTTCGTTGTGTGTGATTCTGGTTCACACCCAAAAAACACCATGCGAATTGAAATATGCCCAATCAAATCTTCTTCTTCTTTGAACTCATATGGAAGCGAAATGACGCTTCTTTGTTATTTTGGTCTCGTTACATACACTGCGATTTCTGGGTCAATGTGCATTAACACCAAAGAACACGAAATAAGCGACATCCAAGAATCTTCCTTCTATGTAGATGGAACCCCAAACAACCTGTTTGCTTTGTCTATTACACCTCGATTTGCTATTTGTGGATGAATAAACACCGAAAGAACAATCCAAGTTTTTCGTCCTCTTTCTATTGCGATGGAACCAAAACTCATATCCTTAATCTGGGCTGATAACAAACATTTCACTCTGCGATTTTTGAGTGAATGTGCATTCTAAACCCAAAAACAATTGGAAATAAGCCCAATCAGAGCTTTATCATCTTCTTTTTATGTCGATGGAACCCAAAACTCTTTTCCTTTGGTTAGGGGTGATTCTGGTGCACACCCAAAAAACACCATGTGAATTGAAAGAAGCCCAATCAAAGCTTATTCGTCTTCTTCCTACGCTTCGCTTTGCTTTTTTCAGGGTGAACATCGAAAGAACAATCCAAGCTTATTCGTCCTCTTTCTATTGCGATGGAACCAAAACTCATATCCTTAATCTGGGCTGATAACAAACATTTCACTCTGCGATTTTTGGGTGAATGTGCATTTTAACCCCAAAAACAACAATTGGAAATAAGCCAATTGGTCCCGATCTCCAGCTGCTGCTTTGGGAGTCACCGCTGGTGCCTTGCTTCTGGTGCGTCCCCCCCGGAACCCCCCTTGCTCTGGCTATAGGGGTCCCCTTCTGGGAATCTTCCGAAACACTGGACAGACTCATGGAATGTCTTGCCCCACTGTCATCCTCACCTACACTGCCTTCGGATTGTTCCCCTTCGCTCTCCACTTCCTCCTTCCCCTGTGCCTCTGCTCCTGAACCCCTGACAGTATGAGTTTTGGTTCCATCACAATAGAACGAGGACGAAAAACTTGGATTGTTCTTTCGGTGTTTATTCATCCACAAATAGCAAATCGAGGTGTAATAAACAAAGACAAAGCAAAACAGGTTGTTTTGGGTTCCATCTACATAGAAGGAAGAATCTTGGATGTCGCTTATTTCGTGTTCTTTGGTGTTAATGCACATTGACCCAGAAATCGCAGTGTATGTAACGAGACCTAGATCGACGAAGCTCCGTCTGAGTCTCCACCCCCTGTACACCAGTTTAAGACTCTAGCCTTACTCCACCTCTTCCGTTGCTCTTTCCTCCTCTGGGTCCTTCTGCCCCCCGGGGTCTCCTCCTTTCTGGACTCTTCTGACGCTGACCCCCCTGACTCTTGTCCCTCCTTTCGGCGGGCTTTAGGACCTGGCTCCCTACCCGGGCTACCTGCTGTGCCGCTCGCCTGTACATTTGAACTTGGCGCGCGCGCCCAGCCTCCAACTTTCCTCTTGACCGTTTCTGCGCTCTCCGATGGAGGCGTGGTCAATCCTGACTCATCTCCTCCCACTGGTGGTGAGCAGCCTGATCCCGATACCTGGGACTCCTCCCCCCCACTGCGCTCTGGTGGGGAAGCTGGTCCTGATTTCCAACTGCTGCTCTCTGAGTCCCCTCGGCCCCTTCTTCCTGGGGTGTCACCCTAGGCACCCCCCTTGCTCTGACCATGGGCACCCCTTCTGTGAATCTTCTGATTCGCTGGAAAGACTCAGGGACCTCGGACCACTGTCATCGCTTACGCTCCCTTCGGATTCCTCCCCCTCGCTCTCCATTTCCTTCCTCTCCTGTGCCTCTGCTCCTGAGCCCCTGACAGGTGCGAAAATGTGTTTGGCCGCCGCCAGTGCCGCTTCCTCGAGATACTGCGGTTTCCTGGACAGCGCATCCGCCATGACGTTGCTGTCTCCCGGGATGTATTCTATCCGGAAGTCAAAATCCGCAAAGAACTCCGCCCAGCGGATGTGTCTCTGGTACAGGAACCGCGCCGTGCGCCAGTACTCCAGGTTCTTATGGTCCGTGCGGACCTGCACTGTGTGTTTGGCTCCGATGAGGAAGTGCCGCCACGCCTTGAAGGCTGCATGAATGCCAGCAACTCCCTGTCCCAGATGGTCTAGTTCTGTTCTGACTTGCTGAGTTTCCTGGAGTAGAATGTGCATGGCCTCCAGTCCCCTTGCGGATTTTGCTGCCACAGGACCGCCCCCACCGCTCTGTCCGAGGCGTCAGTTTCATCCCTCATTGGTTTGCTGGGGTTTACGTTTAGCAGCTGTTCTTCGGACACGAAGAGACGCTTGAGTCTCCGAAAGGACTGCTCCGCCTGGTCCGTCCAGGTGAACTTCTTCTTGGAGCTGAGGGTGTCCGTGATGGCCGCCTTCTCCATCGCGAACCCCTTGATGAACTTGCGATAAAAGTTGGCGAAGCCGACGAACTTCTGGACCTCCTTCCGGTTGCGCGGGCTCTTTCAGTCCAACACCGAGCGGACCTTGGTGCTGTCCATGGCGAGTCCCTTGTCGGACAGCTTGTAGCCCAGGAAATCCACCTCTGTCATGTTGAACTGGCACTTCTCCAGTTTGGCGTAAAGTCTGTGCTTCCGTAGTCTCTGCAGGACCTCCTTGACGTCTCTCTCGTGAGCCTCCTGCGATTCCGAGAAGATCAGGATGTCGTCTAGGAAGCAGACGCACTTCTTGTAGAGGAGTCCCGCTAACACGTGGTGCATGAAGGCTTGGAAACAGTGGGAGCCATTTTGCAAACCAAACGGCATAACTCGAGATTCATAGGTGCCTAAAGGCGTAAACATGGCCGTCTTCCACTCATCGCCCTCCCGCATGCGTATAAGGTTGTACGCCCCTCGTAGATCCAACTTGGTGAAGATGCGTCCCTTCCTCACCGTCGCGAGTAGGTCGTCGATCTTGGGCATGGGGAAAGCTGTGGGCTTCGTCCTGGAATTGATGATTCTGTAATCACAAACCAACCTCCGTTGGTTTGTGTCTTTCTTCTTCACGAAAAACACAGGACTGCCCCCCACTGCTTTGGATTCATGGATGAATCCCCGCTTCAAGTTGTGATCTATGAACTCCCTGAGTTCTTGCAGTTCGTCTTCAGACATGGAATACAGTTTTCCAGTCGGCAGCGTCGCCCCCGGCAGGAGGTCAATCTTGCAGTCGTAGGGCCTGTGGGGAGGCAGCTTGTCCGCTTCCTTCTCGCAGAAGACCTCCAAAAACTCCTTGTACTTGTTGGGTACCGCTTGCACCATGCCTAAGTGTAGCTGTGGGTCATCCTCTTGCCCCTCATCTTCCTGGCTGGTCAGGAAGCAGTGTTCTGCACAGTAGGAGGAGCAGAAGGTCAATTGACGCTGGTACCATGCTAATGCCGGGCTGTGCCTATCCAGCCAACTCATGCCCAACACTATGGGCGTGTCCGACAGGTGGGTGACGTTGAAGCTGATGACTTCGCGGTTGTCAGAGCTGCCCGAGGTCCCAGCTCACAAAGGACCAAGGCCAGTTCGTTACTATTTACAAAGGTCTTTATTGAAGTTCAGTTTTGATTTCAAAACCGCAGCGCGCAGCTCTACGTCTCAAACTCTAGACCGCTGAAGCTCCGTCTGAATCTCCTCCCCCCCAGACACCAGTTTAAGAATCTAGCCTTGCTCCACCTCTTCCTTTGCTCTTTTCTCCTCTGGGTCCGCCTGTCCGCTGGGGTCTCGCCCCTTCTACACTCTTCTGACGCTGATTCCCCTGAGTCTTCCCCCTCTCTCCGGCGGGCTTTAGGACCTGGTTCCCAATCCTGGTTTCCTGCTGTGCTGCACGCCTGCACATTCGAACTTGGCGCGCGCGCCCAGCCGGCAACCTTCCTCCTGACCGTTACACTGCTCCTGTCACTGCCTCCCCCTTCGGGGAGGCTAGCTGAACCTGACTTCCCCTCCGTTCCCTCACTCTGCGATGGAGGCGTGGCCAGCTCTGACTCATCTTCTCTCCCTGTTGGGGGAGACGCTGGCCCTGATCCATGGGACTCTTCCCCCCCACTGCGCTCTGGTGGGGAAGCTGGTCCTGATCTCCCGCTGCTGCTTTGGGAGTCCCCGCTGGCCTCTTGTTTCTGGTGCGTCCCCCCTGGGACTCCCCTTGCCCTGGCCATAGGCTCCCCCCTCTGGGAATCTGCTGATTCGCTGGAGAAGCTCATGGAATTTCTCGGGTCACTGTCATACTCCCCTACGCTTCCCTCAGATTCTTCGCTCTCCATTCCCTCTGTCCCCTGTGCCTCTGCTCCTGAGCCCCTGACAACCTCGATTTGCTATTTGTGGATGAATAAACACCGAAAGAACAATCCAAGTTTTTCGTCCTCTTTCTATTGCGATGGAACCAAAACTCATATCCTTAATCTGGGCTGATAACAAACATTTCACTCTGCGATTTTTGGGTGAATGTGCATTCTAAACCCAAAAACAATTGGAAATAAGCCCAATCAGAGCTTTATCATCTTCTTTTTACGTCGATGGAACCCAAAACTCCTTTTCCTTTGGTTAGGGGTGATTCTGGTGCACACCCAAAAAACAACATGCGAATTGAAAGAAGCCCAATCAAAGCTTATTCGCCTTCTTCCTACACTTCGCTTTGCTTTTTGTGGGTGAACATCGAAAGAACAATCCAAGCTTATTCGTCCTCTTTCTATTGCGATGGAACCAAAACTCATATCCTTAATCTGGGCTGATAACAAACATTTCACTCTGCGATTTTTGGGTGAATGTGCATTTTAACCCCAAAAACAACAATTGGAAATAAGCCCAACCAGAGCTTTATCATCTTCTTTTTATGTAGATGGAACCCAAAACTTCTTTTTGCTTTGGTTAGGGTGATTCTGATGCACACCCAAAAAACACCCAATCAAAGCTTATTTGTCTTCTTTCTATGCATATGGAAGCGAAAAGACACTGTTTTGTTATTTTGGTCTCATAACATCCACTGCGATTTCAGAGTCAATGTTGCATTAACACCAAAGAACACGACGCGAAATAATTGAAATCCAAGATTCTTCTTTCTACGTAGTTGGAACCCAAAACAACCTGTTTTGCCTTGTTTAGACTTATTACACTTCGCTTTGCTATTTGTGGGTGAATGAACATCGAAAGAAGCATCCAAGCTTATTCGTCCTCTTTCTATTGAGATGGAAAGAAAACACCTATGCTTGATTTGGGCTGATAACAAACATTTCACTGCGATGTTTGAGTGAATGTGCATTCTAACCCCCAAAACAACAATTTGTAATAAGCACAAACTGAGCTTTATCTTCCCTTTATGTTCCATGTAGATGGAACCCAAAACACTGTTTTGCTTTGGTTGTGTGTGATTCTGGTTCACACCCAAAAAACACCATGGAAATTGAAATATGCCCAATCAAATCTTCTTCTACTTCTTTCTACGCATATGGAAGCGAAATGACGCTTGTCAGGGGCTCAGGAGCAGAGGCACAGGGGAGAGAGGAAATGGAGAGCGAAGGGGGAAAATCTGAGGGAAGCGTAGGGGAGTATGACAGTGGCCCGAGAGATTCCATGAGCTTCTCCAGCGAATCAGAAGATTCCCAGAGGGGGGCGCCAATGGCCAGGGCAAGGGGGGGTCCCAGGGGGGACGCACCAGAAGCAAGGGGCCAGCGGGGACTCCCAAAGCAGCAGCAGGAGATCAGGACCAGCTCCTCCACCAGAGCGTAGTGGGGGGGAAGAGTCCCATGTATCAGGGCCAGAGTCTCCTCCGGCAGGGAGAGAGGATGAGTCAGGGCTGGCCACGCCTCCATCGGAGAGTGAGGGAATGGAGGGGAAGTCAGGTCCAGCCAGCCTCCCCAAAGGGGGAAGCAGTGACAGGAGCAGTGTAACGGTCAGGAGGAAGGTTGCCGGCTGGGCGTGCGCGCCAAGTTCAAATGTACAGGCGCACGGGACAGCAGAAAACCCGGATTGGGAATCAGGTCCTAAAGCCCACAGGAGGCAGGGGGAAGACTCGGGGGACTCAGCGTCAGAAGAGTCTAGAAAGGGCAAGACCCCAGCGGACAGGCGGACCCAGAGGAGGAAAGAGCAAAGGAAGAGGTGGAGCAAGGCTAGAGTCTTAAACTGGTGTCTGGGGGGAGGAGATTCAGATGGAGCTTCAGCGGTCTAGAGTTTGAGACGTAGAGCTGCGCGACGCGGCTTTGAAATCGAAACTGAACTTCAATAAAGACTTTTGTAAATAGTAACGAACTGGCGTTGGTCCTTTGTGAGCTGGGACCTCGGGCAGCTCTAACAACGCTTTTTTGTTATTTTGGTCTCGTTATATACACTGCGATTTTTGGGTCAATGTGCATTAACACCAAAGAACACGAAATAAGCGACATCCAAGATTCTTCCTTCTATGTAGATGGAACCCAAAACAACCTGTTTTGCTTTGTCTTTGTTTATTACACCTCGATTTGCTATTTGTGGATGAATAAACACCGAAAGAACAATCCAAGTTTTTCGTCCTCTTTCTATTGCGATGGAACCAAAACTCATATCCTTAATCTGGGCTGATAACAAACATTTCACTCTGCGATTTTTGGGTGAATGTGCATTTTAACCCCAAAAACAACAATTGGAAATAAGCCCAACCAGAGCTTTATCATCTTCTTTTTATGTAGATGGAACCCAAAACTCCTTTTTGCTTTGGTTAGGGGTGATTCTGGTGCACACCCAAAAAACACCCAATCAAAGCTTATTCGTCTTCTTTCTATGCATATGGAAGCGAAAAGACACTGTTTTGTTATTTTGGTCTCATAACATCCACTGCGATTTCAGAGTCAATGTTGCATTAACACCAAAGAACATGACGCGAAATAATTGAAATCCAAGATTCTTCTTTCTACGTAGTTGGAACCCAAAACAACCTGTTTTGCCTTGTTTAGACATATTACACTTCGCTTTGCTATTTGTGGGTGAATGAACATCGAAAGAAGCATCCAAGCTTATTCGTCCTCTTTCTATTGAGATGGAAAGAAAACACCTATGCTTGATTTGGGCTGATAACAAACATTTCACTGCGATGTTTGAGTGAATGTGCATTCTAACCCCCAAAACAACAATTTGTAATAAGCACAAACTGAGCTTTATCTTCCCTTTATGTTCCATGTAGATGGAACCCAAAACGCCGTTTTGCTTTGGTTGTGTGTGATTCTGGTGCACACCCAAAAAACAGCATGCGAATTGAAATATGCCCAATCAAAGCTTCTTCGTCTTCTTTCTACACATTTGGAAGCGAAATGACGCTTTTTTGTTATTTTGGTCTCGTTACATGCATTGCGATTTCTGGGTCAATGTGCATTAACAGCAAAGAACACGAAATAAGCGACATCCAAGAATCTTCCTTCTATGTAGATGGAACCCAAAACAACCTGTTTTGCTTTGTCTTTGTTTATTACACCTCGATTTGCTATTTGTGGATGAATAAACACCGAAAGAACAATCCAAGTTTTTCGTCCTCTTTCTATTGCGATGGAACCAAAACTCATATCCTTAATCTGGGCTGATAACAAACATTTCACTCTGCGATTTTTGGGTGAATGTGCATTCTAAACCCAAAAACAATTGGAAATAAGCCCAATCAGAGCTTTATCATCTTCTTTTTACGTCGATGGAACCCAAAACTCCTTTTCCTTTGGATAGGGGTGATTCTGGTGCACACCCAAAAAACACCATGCGAATTGAAAGAAGCCCAATCAAACCTTATTCGTCTTCTTCCTACGCTACTGTCAGAGCTGCCCGAGGTCCCAGTTCACAAAGTACCAACGCCAGTTCGTTACTATTTACAAAGGGCTTTATTGAAGTTCAGTTTCGATTTCAAAGCCGCGGCGCGCAGCCCTACGTCTCAAACTCTAGACCGCTGCAGCTCCGTCTGAATCTCCTCCCCCCAGACACCAGTTTAAGCCTTGCTCCACCTCTTCCTTTGCTCTTTCCTCCTCTGGGTCCGCCTGTCCGCTGGGGTCTTGCCCTTTCTAGACTCTTCTGACGCTGAGTCCCCCGAGTCTTCCCCCTCCCTCCGGCGGGCTTTAGGACCTGGTTCCCAATCCTGGTTTCCTGCTGTGCAGCCTGCACATTCGAACTTGGCGCGCGCGCCCAGCCGGCAACCTTCCTCCTGACCGTTACACTGCTCCTGTCACTGCCTCCCCCTTCCCGTCCGTTCCCTCACTCTGCGATGGAGGCGTAGCCAGCTCTGACTCATCTTCTCTCCCTGCTGGGGGAGACGCTGGCCCTGATTCATGGGACTCTTCCCCCCCACTACGTTCTGGTGGGGAAGCTGGTCCTGATCTCCAGCTGCTGCTTTGGGAGTCCCCACTGGCCTCTTGTTTCTGGTGCGTCCCCCCTGGGACTCCCCTTGCCCTGGCCATCGGCGCCCCCCTCTGGGAATCTTCTGATTCGCTGGAGAAGCTCATGGAATCTCTCGGGCCACTGTCATACTCCCCTACGCTTCCCTCAGATTCTTCCCCTTCGCTCTCCATTCCCTCTCTCCCCTGTGCCTCTGCTCCTGAGCCCCTGACATCCATCCCCCCTTGAAGCCCCCCCTTCCCCCTCCCCCTCTTCGGGTGTGGATTCCGGGTGCTCCAGTGCTGTGGGGGTGAGTGCGGGATACAGTTCTTCCCCCCTGGTGTGCAACCGGCCAGCTGGATCCGGCCAGTCCGTGATGGACTCGTCGACGTCGATCTCCTCTGCTTCCATCTCTCTGCAGCTGTGCCCGAACTCAGGATCCTCCCCCCACCACGTCCATGTCCGTCTCTCCCCCTGTTGCCTCAGTCAATGCTGCGTGTAAAGGCCCCCTCTGCAGTTCCCTGCTCCACCCCACCTCCGGTTGATTGTCCCACCAATAAGAGCGGTCTGTGACAAACCCCGAGAGCGATCCCTCTGGGGAGCTTGTTTCTGACGCCATTTCCTCAGCTGATGAGAACCCCTGGAACGTGCTGGCTGAAAGTGTGGGTGTGAAAAGATATTCGTCAAAATAATCTGCCGGCATAGGTCTGTGTGGGAAGAGTGCGTGGAACTCGTCTTTGAGGTAGTGCTCCTCCACGGCATATTACGGAACCCACCTGTTTGCGCTGGCCGGGGTACCTTCCCTGGCGAGGAGATATTCAACCCCCTCTTCCCCCCGTCTCGAGTCTAAAATCTCTGTGATCTCGTTGAGTGGCGCCGCCCTCTGTGACCCCCCTCGTTGGCACTTTGCTGAGTGGGTCTGGTGAGGTCCCTGGTGCCTGAAATCTGTGGGGTTCCTTGTAGGGTGTGAGCACTGATCTATGATAGACCGGGTGCATTCTGGAGTCCTCCGGGAGTGTCAACCGGAAGGCCATTGGATTGATTTGTGCCTCGACTTGGTAAGGCCCTAGCTGCTTGTGTCTGAGCTTCTTCTTAGCTAATGTTCTGGCCGGCACTGCCTGGGCTGCTAACCAGACCCAGTCCCCCACCTGGATGTCTTCCCCGGCTCTCCTGTGCCTGTCTGCCTGCATTTTGTAGGCGTGTTTTGCGCGTTCCATGTGCCTTCGGAGTTGCTCGTGGACCTCCTGCAACTCCGCTGCCCAGGCCTCTGCTCCCCGTGTCTCCCCCTCCCCTTTCGTCTCTAACCCCGGGAAGGTTCTGGGATGCCGCCCATTGTTGGCGAAGAACGGTGTCACCCCCGTCGACACGTGTTTCGTGTTGTTGTAGGCGAACTCAGCCAGCGGTAGGTAGTCCACCCAGGTCGAGGGCGGTTGATTCGCGTAGCATCGCAGGTACTGCTGCATGATGGCGTTTGTGAGAGCTGCCCAAGGTCCCAGCTCACAGAGGACCAACGCCAGTTCTTGTTATATACAAAAGTCTTTATTAAGGTTCAGTTTCCATTCCAAAGCCGCGGCGCGCAGCTCTAAGTCTCAACCTTAGACCGCTGAAGCTCCGTCTGAATCTCCTCCCCCCAGACACCAGTTCAAGACCCTAGCCTTGCTCCACCTCTTCCTTTGCTCCTTTCTCCTCTGGGTCCTTATTCCCGCCGGGGTGTTGCCCTTTCTGGACTCTTTTGATGCTGAAGAGTGCCCGGATTCTTCCCCCTGCCTCCGGCGTGCTTTAGGACCTGGCTCCCAATCCTCGCTCCCAGCTGTCCCGCGCGCCTGTGCATTTGAACTTGGCGCGCGCGCCCAGCCGGCAACTTTCCTCCTGACCGTTACGCTGCTTCTGTCACTGCTTCCGCCTTCGGGGGGGCTCGCTGGATCTGACTTCCCCTCTGTTCCCTCACTCAGCGATAGGGGCGTGGTCAGCCCTGACTCATCCTCTCTTTCCCCTGGAGGGGAAGCCGGTCCTGACACATGGGACTCTTCCCCCCCGCTACGCTCTGGTGGGGAAACTGGTCCCGATCTCCAGCTGCTGCTTTGGGAGTCACCGCTGGTCCCTTGCTTCTGGTCCGTCCCTCCCGGGACCCCCCTTGCTCTGGCTATCGGTGCTCCCTTCTGGGAATCTTCCGAATGACTGGACAGACTCATAGACTCTCTTCCCCCACTATCATCCTCACCTATGCTGCCCTCGAATTGTTCTCCTTCGCTCTCCGCTTCCTCTTTCCCCTGTGCCTCTGCTCCTGAACCCCTGACATCCATCCCCCCTTCGAAGCCCCCCCTTCCCCCTCCTCCTCTTCGGGTGCGGGTTCCAGGTGCTCCAGTGTTGTGGGGGTGAGTGCGGGATACAGTTCCTCCCCTCCGATGTGCATCCAGCTGGTCGGGTCCGGCCAGTTCGGAATGGGCTCATTGACGTCAATCTCCTCTGCTTCCATCTCTCTGCAGCTGTGCTCGAACCCAGGATCCTCCCCCAACACGTCCATGTCCGTCTCCCCCCCGGTCGCCTCGGGGAATTCTGCCTGCCAAGGCCCCTTTAGCAGCTCCCTGCTCCAGCCCCCTTCCGGTTGATCGTCCCACCAAAGATATTCATCGAAATAATCTGCCGGCATAGGTCTGTGTGGGAAGAGTGCATGGAAGTCGTCTTTGAGGTAGTGCTCCTCCACCGCATAGTACGGTACCCAGCTTTTGGCGCTGGCCGGGGTACCTTCCCTGGCGAGGAGATACTCAACCCCCTCTTCCCCCCATCTCGAGTCCAAAATCTCTGTGACCTCGTTGAGTGGCCCTGCTCTCGGCAACCCTACCCCTGTTGGCGATCTGCGGGGTGGGTCTGGTACGTTCCCTGGCACCTGGAACCTGTGGGGTTCCTTGTAGGGTGTAAGCACTGATCTATGAAAGACCGGGTGCATTCTGGAACCCTCCGGGAGTGTCAACTGGAAGGCTACCTGATTGATTTGTGCCTCGACTTGGTAAGGTCCTAGCTGTTTGTGTCTGAGCTTCTTCTTAGCTAACGTCCTGGCCGGCACTGCTTGGGCTGCTAACCAGACCCAGTCTCCCACCCGTATGTCTTCCCCGACTCTCCTGTGCCTGTCTGCCTGCACCTTGTCCGCTTGCTTTGCCCATTCTAAATGCCTTCGGAGCTGCTCGTGGACCTCCCGCAATTCCTCTGCCCAAGCCTCTGCTCCCTGTGTCTCCCCCTCCCCCACTTTCTCTTATCCTGGGAAGGTTCTGGGATGCCGTCCATTGTTGGCGAAGAACGGTGTCACCCCTGTGGATACGTGCTTCGTGTTGTTGTAGGCAAACTCGGCTAGCGGTAGGTATTCCACCCAGGTCGAGGGCTGTTGATTCGTGTAGCATCGCAGGTACTGCTGCACGATAGCGTTGACCTTCTCCGCTTGTCCGTTGGTTTGCGGATGTCTTGCCGACGCTAAGTTGATCTTGACGTTCAGGATGCCTAGCAGCTTCTGCCAGTAGCTCGAGATGAATTGGCAACCCCGGTCGGACAAGATGGACTGCGGTAAGCCGTGAACCTTGAACACGTAGTCTATGAACAGCTTGGCTGAAGAGGTCTACGACCACCAGTACCGCTGTCTTGCCTCGCGAGCTGGGCAGATCTGTGACAAATTCCAGGGCCACTTTCTCCCAAGGCTCGAGAGGCATCTGTAGCGGTTCCAACAATCCCGCTGGTGGCCTGTGTGCTGGTTTGGCCCTTTGGAATGTGTCGCACCTCGTGACGTAATCCGCGACTTCTCCCCTCATCTTGGGCCACCAAAAGTCTCTGGCTACTAATTCCGCAGTCTTGGTCTTGCCGAAGTGCCCGGCGCTGGGTGCGTCGTGTAACTGCTGCAGCACTTTGACGCGGAGGTCGTCCCCCGGCACGTAGAGGGCCCCCTTGCGGATGAGCAGTCCGTCGCGTATCTGGAACTCGTCGTCCTTCGCTGTGCCTCTCCGCACCTCCTCCATCTTGGATCGTGCGAAGGCATCCGTCTGCAGCGTGCGACGTACGGCGTCCAGGTCCACGGTGGCCAAAGCGCACGCCCACGCTTCCGGTGCGAAAATGTGTTTGGCTGCCACCGGTGCCGCTTCCTCGAGATACTGCGGCTTCCTGGATAGCGCATCCGCCATGACGTTGTTGCCTCCCGGGATGTATTCTATGCTGAAGTTGAAATCCACGAAAAACGAGGAAGTGCCACCACGCTTTGAAGGCTGCATGAATGTCCAGCAACTCCCTGTCCCAGATGGTGTAGTTCTGTTCCGACTTGCTTAGTTTTCGGGAGTAGAATGCGCATGGCCTCCAGTCCCCTTGCGGATCTTGCTGCAACAGGACCGCCCCCACCGCTCTCTCCAAGGCGTCCGTTTCAACCCTCATTGGTTTGCTGGGGTTTACGTGTAGCAGCTGTTCTTCGGACGCGAAGAGACGCTTGAGTCTCTGAAAGGACTGTTCCGCCTGGTCCGTCCAGGTGAACTTCTTCTTCTTGGAGCTGAGGGTGTCCGTGATGGCCGCCGTCTCCATCGCGAACCCCTTGATGAAATTGCGATAAAAGTTGGCGATTGCGCAGGCTCTTCCAGTCCAGCACCGAGCGGACCTTGGTGCTGTCCATGGTGAGTCCCTTGTCGGACAGCTTGTAGCCCAGGAAATCCACCTCCGTCATGTCGAACTGGCACTTCTCCAGTTTGGCGTAAAGTCTGTGCTCCCGTAGTCTCTGCAGGACCTCCTTGACGTCCCTCTCGTGAGTCTCCTGCAATTCCGAAAAAATCAGGATGTCGTCCAGGAAGCAGACGCACTTCTTGTAGAGGAGTCCCGCTAACACGTGGTGCATGAAGGCTTGAAAACAATGGGAGCCATTTTGTAAACCAAATGGCATAACTCTGTATTCATAGGTGCCCAAAGGCGTAAACATGGCCGTCTTCCACTCATCGCCCTCTTGCACACGTATGAGGTTGTACGCCACTCGAAGATCCAACTTGGTGAAGATGCGTCCCTTCCTCACCGTCGCGAGTAGGTCATCGATCTTGGGCATGGGGAATGCCGTGGGCTTCGTCCTCAAATTTATGACCCTGTAATCGCAAACTAATCTCCGTTGGTTCGTGTCTTTCTTCTTCACGAAAAACACGGGACTGCCCCCCACTGCTTTGGACTCCTGCATGAAACCTCGCTTCAAGTTGTGATCTATGAACTCCCTGAGTTCTTGCAGTTCGTCTTCCGACATGGAATACAGTTTCCCGGTAGGCAGCGTCGCCCCCGGCAGGAGGTCAATCTTGCAATCGTAGGGCCTGTGGGGAGGCAGCTTGTCCGCTTCCTTCTCGCAGAAAACCTCCAAAAACGCCATGTACTTGTGGGGTACCGCTTGCAGCCTGCCTAAGTGTAGCTGCGGATCATCCTCTTGCCCCTCTTCCTCCGGGCTAGTCAGGATGCAGTGTTCTGCGCAGTAGGAGGAGCAGAAAGTTAATTGACGCTGGTACCATGCCAATGCCGGGCTGTGCCTCTGCAGCCAACTCATGCCCAATACTACGGGCGTGTCCGACAGGTGGGTGACATTGAAGCTGATGACTTCCCGGTGATTTCCAATTTGCATCACCATCGGCGGCGTTTGCTTGACCACCTGACCCCCCAGCAATTCTCTTCCATCGACCGTGACGACTTTCAGGGGCATCGTGGCTGGCAGGAGCGCTATGCGATGTTGCTTGATGAAATCCATTCCTATAAAGTGTGCATTACTACCAGAGTCAATGGTAATGGGCACTTCCATAGTGAATCCATTGGGTATCTGGAGCGATGCAGTGAGTTGCACCACCAGTTTGGGCGGGAGTGGGTCTGTGGGCTGTAAAATCTCTGGGGACTGCTTCACTGACTCGCCTGGCTGGGCCCCAGGGCTTCCGCCTCCAGCCAGGCTTCGTCGTTTCCCTGTAGCTGCTCCTCTTGCTTCACTGCTCCTTTTACTGTAGCTGAGGCTGCAGTGTGCTTTAGGAGCCTCTGGGGACACTCTTTGGCCATGTGCTGTGCACTGTCGCAGATGTAGCACTTCCTGCTTCCTCTAGGAGGCTTCGCCTTGACTGCTCCTGGTGTTTGGGCTCTGGTTGCTGTCTGAGCCCTGGCACCACCAATCTCCATCGGCTCTTCTCCCCCTCCCAGTGGAGGCGTGGACTGGGCGCGCGCTGGCTCTCTGGGTAGGAAAGGAGTTGATCTGGCTGGTGTGCGTCCCAAACGTCCGTCATCTTTGCTCCAAGGGCGTTCTTCCAGACGCACTCCTATCGCCAGCGCTCTGTGGACTACTTCCGCGGTGCTGCTGGGTCTGTCCCCCCGTGCAATTTCATCCTTCACAGCCCCATTCAGCCCCTCCCAGAACAGGTCTCGAACGGCTGCTGAGTCCTTTTCCCAGCCCAGCGCATTTACCAACGCAAAAAAGCGGGAGTGATATTGTCTCACAGTGGCTTTCCCTTGCTTCAACCCATGCATTTCCCTTCTGGCCAAATCCACATCAACTGTTGATTGAAAACAAGCGTCCATCGCCTTGATAAAAGCTGTTGAATCCTTGAGGGCGGGGTCATTTTCGCGCCACAAATTGCGCAGCCACGATTTAGCTTCCCCATGCAGATGAGTTATTATGAACCCCACTTTCTCCTCCTCATCTCTAAAGTCTTTTCGCAGCAACTTGAGCGCGAAAACTATGTCTGCCCTTAAGTTAGGATACTGCTGCAAATTCCGGTCGAAATGGGATACGATGCTGCCCCCCCTCTTTCCGAGGCCAACTCCCTCCGGCTTGGGTCCTGGCAGCCCCTCTTTCTTCCAAATTTCCCACCTGGTTTGCAGATCCTGGCAGAACGCTGCTGTTTCTTCCTCTCTCTTTCTGGATGCTGCTACCTCCATGGAAAGCCTCGTGACTGCTTCTTGCAGGGCTGTCACTCTTTCCTCTGTAGCCATCCTTGCCGATCTTCGTGAGCTCGCAAAACGCCAAGTTTTGCGCCCCGCTGCGCCAACTCACGCTGCGAAGGTTTTATTGAGACGGAGCTTACTGTCAGAGCTGCCCAAGGTTCCAGCTCACAGAGGACCAACGCCAGTTCTTGTTATATACAAAAGTCTTTATTAAGGTTCAGTTTCCATTCCAAAGCCGTGGCGCGCAGCTCTACGTCTCAACCCTAGACCGCTGAAGCTCCGTCTGAATCTCCTCCCCCCAGACACCAGTTCAAGACCCTAGCCTTACTCCACCTCCTCCTTTGCTCCTTTCTCCTCTGGGTCCGTCTGCCCGCCGGGGTGTTGCCCTTTCTGGACTCTTCTGATGCTGAAGAGTCCCCGGATTCTTCCCCCTGCCTCCGGCGTGCTTTAGGACCTGGCTCCCAATCCTCGCTCCCAGCTGCCCCGCGCGCCTGTGCATTTGAACTTGGCACGCGCGCCCAGCCGGCAACTTTCCTCCTGACCGTTACGCTGCTTCTGTCACTGTTTCTCCCTCTGCTTCCATCTTCGGGGAGGCTTGGCGGTCTGTTCCGCTGTGGCCACCTTCGCGCACGGAATGAAGTGCGCCATCTTGGTGAACAGGTCTACGACCACAAGTACCGCTGTTTTGCCTCGCGAGCTGGGCAGATCTGTGACAAAGTCCAGGGCCACTCTCTCCCACGGTTCGAGCGGCGTCTGTAGCGGTTCCAGCAGTCCCGCCAGCGGCCTGTGTACTGGTTTGGCCCTTTGGCACGTGTCACACCTAGTGACGTAATCCGCAGCTTCTCCCCTCATCTTGGGCCACCAAAAGTCTCTGGCTACTAATTCCGCCATCTTGTCCTTGCCGAAGTGCCCGGCGCTGAGCGCGTCGTGTAACTGCTGCAGTACTCTTGCGCGGAGGTCGTCTCCCGGCACGTAGAGGGCCCCTTTGCGGATGAGCAGTCCGTCGCGTATCTGGAACTCATCGTCCTTTGCTGTGCCTCTTCGCACCTCCTCCATCTTGAATTGGTTGGGCTTATTTCCAATTGTTGTTTTTGGGGTTAAAATGCACATTCACCCTAAAATCGCAGAGTGAAATGTTTGTTATCAGCCCAGATTAAGGATATCAGTTTTGGTTCCATCGCAATAGAAAGAGCACGAAAAACTTGGATTGTTCTTTCGGTGTTTATTCATCCACAAATAGCAAATCGAGGTGTAATAAACAAAGACAAAGCAAAACAGGTTGCTCATCAATGGTTCCTCTTCATCCTGGAGAAGAGTGACTAGTGGGGTGCCACAGGGTTCTGTCTTGGGCCTGGTCTTATTCAACATCTTTATCAACGACTTGGATGATGGACTCAAGGGCATCCTGATCAAATTTGCAGATGACACCTGTCAGAGCTGCCTCTAGATCCCAGCTCACAGAGGACCAACGCTAGTCTGTGATAATGTACAAAAGTCATTATTGAAGTTCAGTTTCCATTTCCAAGCAGCAGCGTGCAGCTCTACGTCTTAGAACCTAGACCGGCGAAGCTCCGTCTGAGTCCCCGCCCCCTATACACCAGTTTAAGACTCTAGCCTTACTCCACCTCTTCCGTTGCTCTTTCCTCCTCTGGGTCCGTCTGCCCCCCGGGGTTTCCTCCTTTCTGGACTCTTCTGACGCTGACCCCCCTGACTCTTGTCCCTCCTTCCGGCGGGCTTTAGGACCCGGTTCCCTGTCCAGGCTACCTGCTGTGCCGCTCTCCTGTACTTTTGAACTTGGCGCGCGCGCCCAGCCGGCAACCTTCGATGGAGGCGTGGTCAATCCTGACTCATCTCCTCTCGCTGGTGGTGAGCACACTGGTCCCGATACCTGGGACTCCTCCCCCCCACTGCGCTCTGGTGGGGAAGCTGGTCCTGCTTTCCAGCTGCTGCTCTGGGAGTCCCCGCTGGCCCCTTCCTTCTGGGGTATCCCCCTTGGCACCCCCCTTGCCCTGGCCATCGGCGCCGCCTTCTGTGAATCTTCTGATTTGCTGGAGAGACTCAGGGAATTCCTTGGACCACTGTCATCGCCTGCGCTTCCCTCGGATTCCTCCCCCTCGCTCTCCATTTCCTCCCTCTCCTGTGCCTCTGCTCCTGAGCCCCTGACAACACCAAACTGGGAGGGGTGGCTAAGACCCCAGAGGACAGGATCACACTTCAAAACGACTGTCAGGGGCTCAGGAGCAGAGGCACAGGGGAGAGAGGAAATGGAGAGCGAAGGGGAAGAATCTGAGGGCAGCGTAGGGGAGTATGACAGTGGCCCGAGAGATTCCATGAGCTTCTCCAGCAAATCAGAAGATTCCCAGAGGGGGGCGCCGATGGCCAGGGCAATGGGGGTCCCAGGGGGGACGCACCAGAAGCAAGGGGCCAGCAAGGACTCCCAAAGCGACAGCGGGAGATCAGGACCAGCTCCTCCACTAGAGCGTAGTGGGGGGGAAGAGTCCCATGTATCAGGGCCAGCGTCTCCTCCAGCAGGGAGAGAAGATGAGTCAGGGCTGGCCACGCCTCCATCAGAGAGTGAGGGAACAAAGGGGAAGTCAGGTCCAGCCAGCCTCCCCGAAGGGGGAAGCAGTGACAGGAGCAGTGTAACGGTCAGGAGGAAGGTTGCCGGCTTGGCGCGCGCGCCAAGTTCAAATGTACAGGTGCGCGGGTCAGCAGAAAACCCAGATTGGGAACCAGGTCCTAAAGCCCGCAGGAGGCAGGGGGAAGACTCGGGGGACTCGGCCTCAGAAGAGTCTAGAAAGGGCAAGACCCCAGCGGACAGGCGGACCCAGAGGAGGAAAAAGCAAAGGAAGAGGTGGAGCAAGGCTAGAGTCTTAAACTGGTGTCTGGGGGGAGGAGATTCAGACGGAGCTTCAGCGGTCTAGAGTTTGAGACGTAGAGCTGCGCGCTGCGGCTTTGAAATCGAAACTGAACTTCAATAAAGACTTTTGTAAATAGTAACGATATGGCGTTGGTCCTTGGTGAGCTGGGACCTCGGGCAGCTCTGACAACCTGTTTTGCTTTGTCTTTGTTTATTACACCTTGTTTTGCTATTTGTGGATGAATAAACACCGAAAGAACAATCCAAGTTTTTCGTCCTCTTTCTATTGCGATGGAACCAAAACTCATATCCTTAATCTGGGCTGATAACAAACATTTCACTCTGTGATTTTTGGGTGAATGTGCATTTTAACCCCAAAAACAACAATTGGAAATAAGCCCAACCAGAGCTTTATCATCTTCTTTTTATGTAGATGGAACCCAAAACTCCTTTTTGCTTTGTTTAGGGGTGATTCTGGTGCATACCCAAAAAACACCCAATCAAAGCTTATTCGTCTTCTTTCTATGCATATGGAAGCGAAAAGACGCTGTTTTGTTATTTTGGTCTCATAACATCCACTGCGATTTCAGAGTCAATGTTGCATTAACACCAAAGAACACGACGCGAAATAATTGAAATCCAAGATTCTTCTTTCTACGTAGTTGGAACCCAAAACAACCTGTTTTGCCTTGTTTAGACTTACTACACTTCGCTTTTCTATTTGTGGGTGAATGAACATCGAAAGAAGCATCCAAGCTTATTCGTCCTCTTTCTATTGAGATGGAAAGAAAACACCTGTCAGGGGCTCAGGAGCAGAGGCACAGGGGAGAGAGGAAATGGAGAGCGAAGGGGAAGAATCTGAGGGCAGCGTAGGGGAGTATGACAGTTGCCCGAGAGATTCCATGAGCTTCTCCAGCGAATCAGAAGATTCCCAGAGGGGGGCGCCGAAGGCCAGGGCAAGGGGTGTCCCAGGGGGGATGCACAAGAAGCAAGGGGCCAGCGGAGACTCCCAAAGCAGCAGCTGGAGATCAGGACCAGTTTCCCCACCAGAGCGTAGTGGGGGGGAAGAGTCCCATGTATCAGGACCGGCGTCTCCTCCAGCAGGGAGAAAAGATGAGCCAGGGCTGACCTCGCTACATTCGGAGAGTGAGGGGACGGAGGGGAAGTCAGGTCCAGCCAGCCTCCCCGAAGATGGAAGCAGTGACAGGAGCAGTGTAACGGTCAGGAGGAAGGTTGCCAGCTGGGCACGCGCGCCAAGTTCAAATTTACAGGCGCACGGGACAGCAGGAAACCCGGATTGGGAACCAGGTCCTAAAGCCCGCCGGAGGCAGGGGAAAGAATCAGGGTACTCAGCCTCAGAAGAGTCTAGAAAGAGCAAGACCCCAGCAGACAGGTGGACCCAGAGGAGGAAAGAGCAAAGGAGGAGGTGGAGCAAGGCTAGAGTCTTAAACTGGTGTCTGGGGGGAGGAGATTCAGACGGAGCTTCAGCGGTCTAGAGTTTGAGACGTAGAGCTGCGCGCCGCGGCTTTGAAATCGAAACTGACTTTAATAAAGACTTTTATAAACAGTAACGAACTGGCGTTGGTCCTTCGTGAGCTCGGACCTCGGGCAGCTCTGACAGTAAGTTCTGTCTCCTATAAAATTGAACCCTCGCAGCGTGAGTTGGCGCAGCGAGGGGCAAAACTTGGTGTTTTGCGAGCTCACGAAGATCGGCAAAGATGACTACACAGGACAGGGTGAAAGACCTGGAAGAAGCACGACTCCGATTCAGGCGGGGATTTCTTCACTGCGGAGAATCCCGAGCTTCTCGGAGGAAAATAGGGGTTCCACAGGGCGCAGTGGTCCCCTGAAAAGTATCTGGAGGGCATGCAGATACACTGGTTCCCGCGGAGCCAAATTGCGGACCTCCCGGCCGTCAGGTAACTCCGTTTTCGGAGCGAAGAGTACGGCGGGGGGAGAAGCGGGCTGAGGGAAGCCATAGCTGCCTCCGAGAAAGCGAAGCCCCGAGCCTGAGGGAGAAGCGCTGGATTCTCAAAAAAAAAGTAAATTCGAGCTTAAATAAGGATGGTATAACATGGATCTGATTTAAAGATAATTCGAACAAAAAGGAAGTCAAAGAGAGCTCAACTTCTATCTGAAATCATTGCGGACGCAGAGATCTAGGCAGAGCGGTGAAAAACGTGAGTGTCGCTAGCGGTCAAACTTTTCTCCCTTTGGAAACTTTCCGGACTATTTGAAACTAAGTAACTGGCAAAAGAGGAAAGTAGAGGGGAGCAAAAAGATACTATAGTGCTATTTGCTTTTTTTTTTTTTTATTTCTCCAGCCCCCATTATAACGGTGGGGAAAGAAGGGACGGTAGTTTCACTTTTGAAAGTTCTGCGCAACGGAAGATTCCATTGTGTTAGAGACTCCATTGTTTTTTTTCCTGCTTTTGTGTGCCAGGAAGAGGAAGGAGGAGAAAGAGGCTGTCTGTTTGGTACGGCGTTACTATTTAATTTAAACCCAAATAACTCTAGACATTCAAAACAACTGTATCACCGGTATCTGTGGGGAATTAAATCCGAAGCTGGGCAATTTTTTTTTTCCTTTTTTGGTATATTCACTTCGCCTTCTTTCTTTCTTTCTTTCTTTCTTTCTTTCTTTCTTTCTTTCTTTCTTTCTTTCTTTCTTTCTTTCTTTCTTTTTATTTCTCTCTGCCGGACTGTGGCCTCCTGGTGGTTGGGAGAGAAATTACAGGGGTTTTTTTCTTTTTGCTTGTCTGGCCTTGGCTGGACTCTTCGGGCTGACTTGTCGTTATTGAAGTGGGATCTCTGGCTGCCGGGAAGGAACTTCAAAAAGTCTTAATCTGTTTGAGTGCAACTCCCGGAATACCCCCCCAGTTTGAGTCTTTATGGGAATTAGCCCAATTGAGGGCAAGAAGATTAAGAAAATTAAGAGTGTCGATGCATGTAACATGGTATGGATTAGCCTAAATGGTGGCAGGAAGACTCAAGATTAAGGATCGATTGGACTTATTTATTGAATTTGAAATTTAAACATCTTATTTGGCGGATTAGCCTAATTGGTGGCAAGAAGAAGGGAAGACATTGAATATTGAAATTGAACATTGGATATAACCATATTAGGATTAAAAATAGGACTAAAAATATATTGAATGAGGATGTTTGGGGGAGACTAATCTGCTCTTTTTGGGGGGAGGGGGATAAAAAACTGGATTATTGGGGACAGTGAAAGCAGGTTTGACATTTTAATTAGTGGGTTATTAACAAAATTGTGCGAAATGTTGCATGCACAGAAAAAAAGTGGGGAGGGGGGACTCCGGGAGAAAGAAAGGGGTCCAAGCAAGAATCAGATTTTAGATCTGAAATATTAAAAATGTTTGCAGAAATCAGGCAGAGTGAGAAGAATTTAGAAACAAAAATCGAACAGGTGGATTCAAAGATTGGGAAAATGGATAAGAAGATAGATGAGACAGTAAATGAACTGAAAGGACAAATCAAAGAAGTATCTAAAAGAACTCATGTGTTAGAAGAAGGAATGAAAAAGACAAAACTGGAAATGAGGGAACTGAAACGGGAAGAGGACAAAATCAGGGTGGGTCTTCTGGAAACTAATAAATCACAAGAAGAAATGTGGGATGCCATCTCCATGAATGAACTCCGACAACGGGAAGTCAATTTAAGGCTGAGAGGGATACCAGAAACTCAAAGTGAGAATATCAGACAAAAACTAATAACAGAACTGGCACAATGGTTGGAGCTTCAAGAAGGGGAGGTGGCAAATACAGTACAAAACGCTTTCAGAATGAAGGTAAGAACGACTAAAGCAAAGAAATTTCCAGGAGACTGCCTGATAACCTTCAAAGATAGAGACATGAGAAATTTGGTTCTTCAAAAAAATAGGGAAAAAAGACTGTCTATAGATGGCTGCTACATCATTATCTTTAAAGACATCCCAATTAGGCTGCTGAAGCGGAGAGACCCCTATAAACCACTGGTACAAATTCTTAAGAAGAACAACATAGAATTCAAATGGGAATTCCCGGAAGGGATCTCCTTTACTTATAAAAACAAGAGACATCGACTGACCAGCCCGGGGGAGATAGGCAAGTTCCAGAGAAAGTATAAAGAATTGACAGCAGCAGAAGAAGAAGAAGCCAAAGGAGCAACCGGAGGTGTGGATGTAAAGAGGAAAAATGGAGGACAATTGGATGAAGAGGAGGAGGAAGAAGAAGAGGAAGCGGAAGAGGAAGAAAGATTATAATAATTTAGGTAAAAAAATTTAAATTGATTAATTGGAAACAACATGGCTTTAAATATATGGAATTGGAATGTGAATGGACTGAACGAAAAGAAAAAACGAAATAAGGTGGAACAATTCTTAAAGAAGAAGAATTTAGATATAATTTGTATGCAGGAGACACACGTGGCAAAGAGACACAGGAAAATTTTGATTAATAAAAGACTTGGAAATGAATTTATATCTTCAGATAAAGAAAAAAAGAGGGGAGTGATATTGTATGTAAAAAGTAAAATTGAAGCCCAGCAAATTTTTAAGGATGATGAAGGAAGAATCATTGCAGTTCAAATTAATTGGCAAGGTGAAAAAATAATGATTGTCGGGATCTATGCACCTAATGGAAATAAAACTGATTTTTATAAGAATTTGGAAGAAAAGCTGTTGGAATTTGCGGACCAAAAGATAGTCGTGATGGGAGATATGAACGGGGTGGTGTCCTCAGAAATGGATCGAAAGAAGGAAAACTACCCAAAACTTTTTTTGAAATGGTCAAAAACTGTAATTTAATAGACATTTGGAGGTTAAGACACCCATTGGAAAAACAGTTCACATTCTATTCGGAACCAAATCAGTCAATGTCCAGAAATGATCAAATTTGGATATCAAATGAATTAACTCCAAGAATCCTTCAAGTGGAAATTCAACCGAGAGTTATCTCAGATCATAGTCCCATTAAATTAGAACTTAAAGGTTTTGAAGAAAGAACATTCAGATGGAGAATGAATGACTATTTACTAGATGACCAAAAGGTGGTGCAAGAGGCACAGAAGAAATTGAAAGAATATTTTGAAGATAATTGTAACAAAGGAACAAGGATAAGTACAGTCTGGGATGCAAGCAAGGCGGTGATGAGAGGGTTCTTCATACAACAGAATTTGATCAAAAAGAAAAATAGAGAGAAAGAAAAGAAAGAAATTTTAAAACAAATTATGGAAAATGAACAAAAATTAATCAAGAAACCAAATAATGCAAGAATTAAACAAAGCATTAAGGTTCTACAAACTCAATTTGCAATGATAATAAACAAAGAAGTGGAATGGAACATTAAAAAAATTGAGACAAAAGAACTTTGAATTCGCAAATAAATCAGGAAAGTGGCTTGCTTGGCAGATCAAGAAAAGGAAGGAGCAAAACATAATAAATAAAATGGGAGTGGGAGGAGATGAGATAACCAACCCCAAAGATATCAGAAAAGGATTCTTGGACTTTTATAGACAATTGTATAAACGAAAAGAAAAGAACAACATGAGGAAAATAGAAAGATATTTAAAAGAGAAAGAGGTGCAAAAGATCCCGACAGAAGCACAAGAAAGGCTGAATACCCCAATTGATATAGAGGAGATGAAGGCGGCGATAAAAAAAAACTGAAGAATGGGAAAGCCCCAGGACCAGATGGTTTTACAGCAAGGTACTATAAAGAATTGGGAACAACCCTAATGTTACCACTGAGAGAAGTAATGAACAACATATTAAAGGAGAGAGAAATTCCAGAGACGTGGAAAGAAGCATTCATAACCTTTATTCCAAAAGAAGATGCGGACTTAACTCAAGTAAAGAATTACAGACCAATCTCTTTATTAAACATGGACTACAAAATGTTCGCAGGAATAATGGCAGAGAGACTAAAAAAGGTTTTACAAGAAATCATTCATGAAGATCAAGCGGGTTTCCTTCCTGGCAGACAGATGAGAGATAATGTGAGGAACGTTATAAATATTTTAGAGTACCTGACAGCCAGGAATGAGAAACAAGCAATGCTCATGTTTGTGGACGCCGAAAAGGCATTTGACAACGTATCATGGGACTTTATGTTGAAAAATATTGAACAGAGGGAAATGGGGAATGATTTCTTTAATGGAATAAAGGCAATATATACGGAGCAAAAAGCGAAGTTGATAGTGAATAATATGATAACAGAAGAAATTAAAATTTCTAAAGGTACTAGACAGGGTTGCCCGCTATCACCACTATTATTCATAATGGTCCTTAAGGTCTTATTGGATTCAATAAGGAAAAATGAAAGCATAAAGGGGGTGACAGTAGGCCAAAATCAATACAAAGTTAAAGCCTTTGCTGACGACTTAGTTCTGATGGTGGAAGAGCCGACGGAGACTGCAGCTGAGATATTGGACGAAATTGAAAAATTTGGAGAGGTGGCAGGTTTTATAATAAATAGGAAGAAAACCAAAATTATAGCCAAAAATATGGAAAAAACAATGATGGAAGTATTGCAACAACAAACAGGCATTGAAATTGTTAAGAAGGTGAAATATTTAGCAATATGGTTAACTCCAAAAAATATTGATCTGTTCCAAAACAACTACGTTCCGGTGTGGAATGGAATTAAGAAGGACCTGGAAGTATGGAAAAGACTAAAATTATCCCTTTGGGGTAGAATCTCAATGATCAAGATGTCAGTGCTACCAAAGATGTTATTTCTATTTCAGACGATACCAATATTAAAAGGAGCGGCGATCTTTAAAGAATGGCAAAGGATGATCTCAAGATATGTCTGGCAGGGCAAAAAGCCGAGAATGAAATATAAACTATTAAAGGTAAAGGTAAAGGTACCCCTGCCCGTACGGGCCAGTCTTGACAGACTCTGGGGTTGTGCGCCCATCTCACTTAAAAGGCCAGGGGCCAGCGCTGTCCGGAGACACTTCCGGGTCACATGGCCAGTGTGACATCGCTGCTCTGGCGAGCCAGAGCTGCACACGGAAACGCCGTTTACCTTCCCGCTGGTAAGCGGTCCCTATTTATCTACTTGCACCCGGAGGTGCTTTCGAACTGCTAGGTTGGCAGGCGCTGGGACCGAGCAGCGGGAGCGCACCCCTCAGCAGGGATTCGAACCGCCGACCTTTCGATCAGCAAGTCCTAGGCGCTGAGGCTTTAACCCACAGCGCCACCTGTGTCCCAAATATAAACTATTAACAGATGCAAAAGAAAGAGGAGGCTTTGCCCTGCCAGATTTGAAGTTATATTATGAAGCATCATGTCTTTGCTGGTTGAAAGAATGGATTAAACTTAAAAATACAAAGCTCCTGGATTTGGAAGGATTCGATAACATATTTGGATGGCACGCGTATCTTTGGAAAGAAAAGAAAAAGGGTTATAAATCATTTGAAAATCATATTTTCCGGAGATCGTTATTGGAAGTTTGGGACAGATATAAAAATATATTGGAAATGGGGGTCCCACATTGGTTATCCCCATTAGAGGTTATAGGTGTCAAAAAAATTAATATGAGAAGTGACTGGATTACCTATGGAGATTTGGTGGTGAAGGAAGGGGGGAAGTGGAGATTAAAACCATACGAACAAGTAAAAGAACATGTTTATGATTAGTTGCACTACTTTCAAATAAGTGAAATGTTTAAAAATGATGTGAAAGAAAAAGGGTACAAAGAAAAAGATTCAAAATTTCAAACAGAAATTGTTAATAATGACTGTAAGATAATTTCCAAAATGTATAAAATTTTGTTGGAATGGCATACAATGGATGAGGAAGTAAAAGTGGTTATGATTCAATGGGCCAAAGATTTAGGATATAATATAGAAATGGATGATTGGCAAAAAATATGGAATGAAAACCGGAAGTTTACAGCATGTGTCACATTGAAAGAAAATGTAATGAAGATGGTATACAGGTGGTATATGACACCAGTAAAATTAGCAAAAATGTACAAAACTTGTAACAAATGTTGGAGATGTAAGGAGAAAGAAGGTACATTTATGCGTATGTGGTGGGATTGTAAGAAAGTAAGGGGGTTCTGGGAGATGATATATAATGAACTAAAGAAAATGCTAAAATATAGCTTTGTTAAGAAACCATAAACCTTTTTGCTGGGAATAACAAGAATGGACATAAATAGGAGAGACTGTAAACTTTTTCAGTATGCAATCACCGCAGCAAGAACATTGTTGGCCCAAAAATGGAAACAAGAAGAAGTTCCGACTTTGGAAGAATGGAGGACAAAATTAACAGACTATGCAGAACTGGATAAATTAACTGGGAAAATCAGATACCAAAAGGATCATAGGTTTTTTGAGGACTGGGGAAAATTTACGGAGTATTTGAAAACTGTATGTGAGGACTGTACAACGCTAGTGTGTTTTAAAGAAGCTTTGTGAAAACACAAGGAATATTGTTAGAAGGCAAGCAAGGATAGAAATATAGTATTTAATGGCAATATTAAAATCAAGGAATGTGAAGATAGGAATTGAACTACGAATGATTGTCAGAGAAGTTGAGGGAGGTCCAATAAGTTAAAATATGTGATGTGTAAATTGTTATGATTGGAGTTTTTTATGGAAAAAAATCTTAATAAAAATTTATATATATATAAAAAAAGAAAGACCTGGAAGAAGCAATCGCGACGCTTTACGCAGAAGTAGCAGCATCCAAAAAGAGGGAGGAAGAAGCAGTAGCGCTCTGCCGGGATCTGCAAGCCAGGTGGGAACGTTTGGGCAAGGAGGGGCAGCCAGGACCCAAGCCGGAGGGAGTTGGGCTCGGGAAGAGGGGGGGCAGCATCGTAGCCCACTTCGACGGGAATCTGCAGCAGTATCCTAACTTCAGAGCAGACATAGTTTTCACGCTCAGTTTGCTTCAGAAAGACTTTAGAGATGAGGAGGAGAAAGTAGGCTTCATAATAACTCATCTGCACGGGGAAGCTAAAGCGTGGCTGCGCAATTTATGGCACGACAATGATCCCGCCCTCCAAGTTTCTTTTCTTTCTTTTTTTTTTATAAATATTTTATTAGGTTTTTAATAGACAAATTTCCACTTTCAAATACATACTTCCATGAATCCAATGGACTTCCCCCATCTCCCGAGCACTGCATTCCCTGTGTAACCAAAACCTCAGCAATTTGTTGACTTGTTTTATACATAACAATATATCTTCCATTTTATCGTGTTATCTGATGTAAACATTTCGATGCAATTGCATTAATTTTTAATTTCCACACAATAAAAATATTTCGTTACCTCACTTCTGTCTTATAGTGTCTTATTTATCAATTCAGAAATTTGCCGATACTGAAGGTATACCTTCCTAGAAAGGAGCATTTTTTAACATTCATACAACTTATAATACTTTTTCAAATAGTCCTTAAAATTTTTCCAAACTTCCTCCGTTTCTTCTTCTCCCGAGTCTCGAATTCTGCCAGTCATTTCAGCCAACTCCATATAGTCCATCAGCTGCGTCTGCCATTCTTCCAATGTGGGTAGATTTTGTGTCTTCCAGTGCTTTGCCAACAGAATCCTCGCTGCTGTAGTAGCGTACATAAAGAAAGTTCTATCTTTCTTGACCATCCTCTGGTCTACCATGCCCAGAAGGAAGGCCTCCGGTTTCTTAGGTAAGGTGAATCTCAGCACCTTTTTTAGTTCATTATGTATCATTTCCCAGAAGGCCTTCACTTTCGGGCAGGTCCACCAGAGGTGTAAAAATGTCCCTTCCTCTTCCTTACATTTCCAACATTTATTATCGGACAGGTGATATATCTTTGCAAGCTTGACTGGGGTCATGTACCACCGGTATATCATTTTCATAATGTTTTCCTTCAAGGCAGTACATGCCGTGAATTTCATTCCGGTGTTCCATAACCTTTCCCAGTCTTCAAACATAATGTTATGCCCCAAGTCCTGTGCCCACTTTATCATAGAGGATTTGACAATCTCATCCTGTGTGTTCCATTTAAGCAGCAAGTTATACATTCTCGAAATTAGCTTGGATTTTGGCTCAAGCAACTCTGTTTCTAGTTTCGATTTATCCTCCTGAAAACCCACTTTTTTGTCTGCTTTAAAAACTTCCTGGATTTGAGCATAATGCAACCAATCTCGCACCTTGTTTTTTAACTTTTCCATACTCTGTAACCTCCATTTATCTCCAATTTTTTCAATTATTTCCCAATATTTAGGCCAGTGGGCCTCCATATTGAGTCTTTTACGTGCTTTGGCCTCCATCGGTGAGAGCCACCTCGGAGTTTTACTCTCCAATAAGTCTTTGTATTTTGACCAGACCATGAAAATTGCCCTTCTGACAATATGGTTTTTGAACAATTTATGAACTTTAACCTTGTCATACCACAAATATGCATGCCACCCAAAAGCATTATCAAATCCCTCCAGGTCAAGGACGTCGGTGTTCTCCAATAGGATCCAATCCTTCAACCAGCAGAGGGCTGCAGCTTCGTAATATAACCTCAAGATCCCGCCCTCCAAGTTTCAAACGCCTTTATCAAGGCTATGGACGATTGTTTTAAATCAACAGTAGATGTGGATGTGGCCAGGAGGGAAATGCATGGGCTGAAGCAGGGTAAAGCCACTGTGAGACAATATCACTCCCGCTTTTTTGCGTTAGTAAACGTGCTGGGCTGGGGGAAGGACTCCGTTGCCATCAGGGATCTGTTCTGGGAGGGGCTAAATGGGCCCATGAAAGATAAGCTGGCGAGGGGGGGAGAGACCTAAGAGCACCACAGAAGTCGTCCAAAGAGTGCTGGCGATAGGGGTGCGCCTGGAAGAACGCCCTTGGAGCAGGGATGAGGGACATATGGCACGCACACCAGCCAGAACGACTCCCTTCCTACCCAGAGAGACAGCACGCGTGCAGTCCACGCCTCCACTGGGGGGGGGGGCAGAAGAGCCGATGGAGATAGGTGGTGCCTAGGCTCAGACAGCAACCAGAGCCCAAACACCAGGAGCAGTCAAGGCGAAGGCTCCTAGAGGGAGCAGGAAGTGTTATATCTGCGACAGTGCACAGCACATGGCCAAAGAGTGTCCCCAGAGGCTCCAGAGTCACACTGCAGCCTCAGCAACAGTAAGGGGAGCAGTTCAGCAGGGGGAACAGCTGCAGGGAAACAACGAAGCCTGGTTGGAGGTAGAGGCACTGGGGCCCAGCCAGGCGAGTCAGTGAAGCAGTCCCCAGAGATTTTACAGCCCACAGACCCCCTCCCGCCCAAACCAGTGATGCAACTCACCGCATCACTCCAGCTGCCCAATGGACTCACCCTGGAAGTCCCTATTACCACTCTGGAAGTCCCTATTGACTCTGGTAGTAATGCAGACTTTGTAGGAGTGGATTTCATCAAGCAACATCGCATAGCGCTCCTACCAGCCACGGTGCCCCTGAACGTCGTCACGGTCGATGGCAGAGAGCTACTGGGAGGACAGGTGGTACAGCAAACACCGCCAATGGTGATGCAAATTAGAAATCACCGCGAAGTCATCAGCTTCAACGTCACCCACCTGTCGGACACGCCCATAGTGTTGGGCATGAGTTGGCTGGATAGGCACAGCCTGGCATTGCATGGTACCAGGGTCAATTGACCTTCTGCTCCTCCTACTGCACAGAACACTGCATTCTGACCAGCCAGGAGGATGAGGGGCAAGAGGATGAACCACAGCTACACTTAGGCATGGTGCAAGCGGTACCCAACAAGTACAAGGCGTTTTTGGAGGTCTTCTGCGAGAAGGAAGCGGACAAGCTACCCCCCCACAGGCCCTACGACTGCAAGATTGACCTCCTGCCGGGGGCGACACTGCCGACTGGAAAACTGTATTCCATGTCTGAAGACGAACTGCAAGAACTCAGGGAGTTCATAGATCACAACTTGAAGCGGGGATTCATCCATGAATCCAAAGCAGTGGGGGGCAGTCCCGTGTTTTTCGTGAAGAAGAAAGACACGAACCAACGGAGGCTTGTAGTTGATTACCGAATCATCAATTCCAGGACAAAACCCACAGCATTCCCCATGCCCAAGATCGACGAACTGCTCGCGACGGTGAGGAAGGGACACATCTTCACCAAGTTGGATCTACGAGGGGCGTACAACCTTATACGCATGCGGGAGGGAGATGAGTGGAAGACAGCCATGTTTACGCCTTTAGGCACCTATGAATATCGAGTTATGCCGTTTGGTTTGCAAAATGGCTCACATTGTTTCCAAGCCTTCATGCACCACGTGTTAGCGGGGCTCCTCTACAAGAAGTGCGTCTGCTTCCTAGATGACATCCTGATCTTCTCGGAATCGCTGGAGGCTCACGAGGGAGACATCAAGGAGGTCCTGCAGAGACTACGGGAGCACAGACTTTACGCCAAACTGGAGAAGTGCCAGTTCGACATGACGGAGGTGGATTTCCTGGGCTACAAGCTGTCTGACAAGGGACTCGCCATGGACAGCACCAAGGTCCGCTCGGTGTTGGACTGGAAGAGCCCGCGCAATCAGAAGGAGGTCCAGAAGTTCGTCGGCTTCGCCAACTTTTATTGGAAGTTCATCAAGGGATTCGCGATGGAGACGGCGGCCATCACGGACACCCTCAGCTCCAAGAAGAAGTTCACCTGGACGGACCAGGCGGAGCAGTCCTTTTGGAGACTCAAGCGTCTCTTCGCGTCCGAAGAACAGCTGCTACACGTAAACCCCAGCAAACCAATGAGGGTTGAAACGGACGCCTCGGACAGAGCAGTGGGGGCGGTCCTGTGGCAGCAAGATCCGCAAGGGGACTGGAGGCCATGCGCATTCTACTCCAGGAAACTCAGCAAGTCGGAACAAAACTAGACCATCTGGGACAGGGAGTTGCTGGCCATTCATGCAGCCTTCAAGGCGTGGCGGCACTTCCTCATCGGAGCCAAACACACAGTGCAGGTCCGCACGGACCATAAGAACCTGGAGTACTGGCGCACGGAGCGGTTCCTGAACCAGAGACACATCCGCTGGGCGGAGTTCTTTGCGGATTTCGACTTCCGGATAGAATACATCCCGGGAGACAACAACGTCATGGCGGATGCGCTGTCCAGGAAGCCGCAGTATCTTGAGGAAGCGGCACCGGTGGCGGCTAAACACATTTTCGCACCGAAGGCGTGGGCGTGCGCTTTAGCCACCGTGGACCTGGACGCGGTACGTCGCGCGCTGCAGACGGATTCGTTCGCGCAATCCAAGATGGAGGAGGTGCGAAGAGGCACAGCAAAGGACGACGAGTTCCAGATACGCGACGGACTGCTCATCCGCAAAGGGGCCCTCTACGTGCCGGGAGACGACCTCTGCGCAAAAGTACTACAGCAGTTACACGACGCGCCCAGCACCGGGCACTTCGGCAAGGACAAGATGGCGGACTTAGTAGCCAGAGACTTTTTGTGGCCCAAGATGAGGGGAGAAGTTGCGGATTACGTCACTAGGTGTGACACATGCCAAAGGGCCAAACCAGTACACAGGCCGCCGGCGGGACTGCTGGAACCGCTACAGACGCCGCTCGAACCGTGGGAGAAAGTGGCCCTGGACTTTGTCACAGATCTGCCCAGCTCGCAAGGCAAAACAGCGGTACTTGTGGTCGTAGACCTGTTCACCAAGATGGCGCACTTCATTCCGTGCGCGAAGGTGGCCACAGCGGAACAGACCGCCAAGCTGTTCATAGACCACGTGTTCAAAGTTCACGGCTTACCGCAGCCCATCCTGTCCGACCGGGGGCGCCAATTCATCTCGAGCTTCTGGCAGAAGCTGCTGGGCATCCTGAACGTCAAGATCAACTTAGCGTCGGCACGACACCCGCAGACCAACGGACAAGCGGAGAGGGTCAACGCCATCATGCAGCAGTACCTGCGATGCCAAGCGAATCAACAGCCCTCGACCTGGGTGGACTACCTACTGCTGGCCGAGTTTGCCTACAACAACACGAAGCACGTGTCTACGGGGATGACACCATTCTTCGCCAACAATGGGCGGCATCCCAGAACCTTCCCCGGGTTAGAGACGAAGGGGGAGGGGGAGCCACAGGGAGCAGAGGCATTGGCAGAGGAGTTACAGGAGGTCCACGAGCAACTCCGAAGGCACTTGGAGCTAGCAAAACACGCCTACAAAATGCAGGCAGACAGGCACAGGAGAGTCGGGGAAGACATCCAGGTGGGGGACTGGGTCTGGTTAGCAGCCCAGGCAGTGCCGGCCAGAACATTAGCTAAGAAGAAGCTCAGACACAAGCAGCTAGGGCCTTACCAAGTCGAGGCACAAATCAATCCAAAGGCCTTCCGGTTGACACTCCCGGAGGACTCCAGAATGCACCTGGTCTTTCATAGATCAGTGCTCACACCCTACAAGGAACCCCACAAGTTTCAGGCGCCAGGGAATGCACCAGACCCACTCCGCAAATCGCCAACAAGGGGGGGTCACCGAAGGCAGCACCACTCAACGAGATCACGGAGATTTTAGACTCGAGATGGGGGAAAGAGGGGGTTGAATATCTCCTTGCCAGGGAAGGTACCCCGGCCAGCGACAACAGGTCGTACTATGCCGTGGAGGAGCACTACCTCAAAGACGAGTTCCATGCACTCTTCCCACACAGACCGATGCCGGCAGATTTTTTCGACAACTATCTTTTCACACCCACGCTTTCAGCCAGCATGTTCAGCTGAGGAAACGGCGCCAGAAACAAGCTCCCCAGAGGGATCACTCTCGGGGTTTGGCACAGACCGCTCTTATTGGTGGGACAATCAACCGGAGGTGGGGTGGAGCAGGGAACTGCTGAGGGGGCCCTTACACGCAGCATCACCCGAGGCAACAGGGGGAGAGAGGGACATGGAAGTGTTGGGGGAGGATCCTGGGTTCGAGCACAGCTGTAGAGAGATGGAAGCACAGGAAATCGACGTCGACGAGCCCATTATGGACTGGCCGGATCCAGCTGGTCGGCTGCACACCAGGGAGGAAGACCTGTATCCCACACTCACCTCCACAGCACTGGAGCACCCAGAACCCGCACCTGAAGAGGGGGAAGGGGGAAGGGGGGCTTCGAGGGGGGATGGATGTCAGGGGCTCAGGAGCAGAGGCATAGGGGAGAGAGGAAATGGAGAGCGAAGGGGAAGAATCTGAGGGCAGCGTAGGGGAGTATGACAGTGGCCCGAGAGATTCCATGAGCTTCTCCAGCGAATCAGAAGATTCCCAGAGGGGGGCGCCGATGGCCAGGGCAAGGGGGGTCCCAGGGGGGATGCACCAGAAGCAAGGGGCCAGCGGAGACTCCCAAAGCAGCAGCTGGAGATCAGGACCAGCTTCCCCATCAGAGCGTAGTGGGGGGGAAGAGTCCCATGTATCAGGACCAGCGTCTCCTCCAGCAGGGAGAAAAGATGAGCCAGGGCTGACCTCGCTACATTCGGAGAGTGAGGGGACAGAGGGGAAGTCAGGTCCAGCCAGCCTCCCCGAAGGGGGAAGCAGTGACAGGAGCAGTGTAACGGTCAGGGGGAAGGTTGCCGGCTGGGCGAGCGTACCAAGTTCAAATGTACAGGCGCGCGGGACAGCAGAAAACCCGTATTGGGAACCAGGTCCTAAAGCCCGCCGGAGGCAGGGGGAAGACTCGGGGGACTCAGCGTCAGAAGAGTCTAGAAAGGGCAAGACCCCAGCGGACAGGCGGACCCAGAGGAGGAAAGAGCAAAGGAAGAGGTGGAGCAAGGCTAGAGTCTTAAACTGGTGTCTGGGGGGAGGAGATTCAGACGGAGCTTCAGCGGTCTAGAGTTTGAGACGTAGAGCTGCGCGCCGCGGCTTTGAAATCGAAACTGAACTGCAATAAAGATCTCTGTAAATAGTAACCAACTGGCGTTGGTCCTTTGTGAGCTGGGACCTCGGGCAGCTCTGACAACATGTATGCTTGATTTGGGCTGATAACAAACATTTCACTGCGATGTTTGAGTGAATGTGCATTCTAACCCCCAAAACAACAATTTGTAATAAGCACAAACTGAGCTTTATCTTCCCTTTATGTTCCATGTAGATGGAACCCAAAACGCCGTTTTGCTTTGGTTGTGTGTGATTCTGGTTCACACCCAAAAAACACCATGCGAATTGAAATATGCCCAATCAAATCTTCTTCTTCTTCTTTCTACGCATATGGAAGCAAAATGACGCTTTTTTGTTATTTTGGTCTCGTTACATACACTGCGATTTCTGGGTCAATGTGCATTAACACCAAAGAACACGAAATAAGCGACATCCAAGATTCTTCCTTCTATGTAGATGGAACCCAAAACAACCTGTTTTGCTTTGTCTTTGTTTATTACACCTCGATTTGCTATTTGTGGATGAATAAACACCGAAAGAACAATCCAAGTTTTTCGTCCTCGTTCTATTGCGATGGAACCAAAACTCATATCCTTAATCTGGGCTGATAACAAACATTTCACTCTGCGATTTTTGGGTGAATGTGCATTCTAAACCCAAAAACAATTGGAAATAAGCCCAATCAGAGCTTTATCATCTTCTTTTTACGTCGATGGAACCCAAAACTCCTTTTCCTTTGGTTAGGGGTGATTCTGGTGCACACCCAAAAAACACCATGCGAATTTAAAGAAGCCCAATCAAAGCTTATTCGTCTTCTTCCTACACTTCGCTTTGCTTTTTGTGGGTGAACATCGATTTTTGGGTGAATGTGCATTTTAACCCCAAAAACAACAATTGGAAATAAGCCCAACCAGAGCTTTATCATCTTCTTTTTATGTAGATGGAACCCAAAACTCATTTTTGCTTTGTTTAGGGGTGATTCTGGTGCACACCCAAAAAACACCCAATCAGAGCTTATTCGTCTTCTTTCTATGCATATGGAAGCGAAAAGACGCTGTTTTGTTATTTTGGTCTCATAACATCCACTGCGATTTCAGAGTCAATGTTGCATTAACACCAAAGAACACGACGCGAAATAATTGAAATCCAAGATTCTTCTTTCTACGTAGTTGGAACCCAAAACAACCTGTTTTGCCTTGTTTAGACTTATTACACTTCGCTTTGCTATTTGTGGGTGAATGAACATCGAAAGAAGCATCCAAGCTTATTCGTCCACTTTCTATTGAGATGGAAAGAAAACACGTATGCTTGATTTGGGCTGATAACAAACATTTCACTGCGATGTTTGAGTGAATGTGCATTCTAACCCCCAAAACAACAATTTGTAATAAGCACAAACTGAGCTTTATCTTCCCTTTATGTTCCATGTAGATGGAACCCAAAACGCCGTTTTGCTTTGGTTGTGTGTGATTCTGGTTCACACCCAAAAAACACCATGCAAATTGAAATATGCCCAATCATATCTTCTTCTTCTTCTTTCTACGCATATTGAAGTGAAATGACACTTTTTTGTTATTTTGTTTTTTTTAAAAAAATATTTATTGAAACTTTTAAGTCACAATATAACAAACAAACAAAGTTATAATATCACATAACATATTTTTTTATCTTCTTAGCACCTCCTCACGTCTCCTGCCCCTACCTTCCACTTTGAAATATTAATCCAACAAATTATCACCTTACTTCCATCCTTACTGTCAGGAAATTGCCATCGGAAGAACAGGTGGCGGTAGGGCTCCAGGAGAATAGGAGAGACTCTGCAGCAGAAGAGGGAACCAGTAGGGGGGGAGCAGGAGCTCCAACGGGAAGAGAATCGGAGGAGAGGCTCTGGGACACTTCCAGTGAGAACAGCGGAGAGGTATCAAGGCCCCCTTTAGGAACCCCCACCCCTCGCCGGAAACTGTCACGCAGGGAATCCAGGAGACGTGTTTCCGTTAAGCAGCTTTTATGCTGGAAGCGTTTCCGCAGGCGCCCACTGTCGGATTCTACCAGCGACTGACGGAGCCATGTCAAAGGGCTCCGCTCAAGGCAGAGCTTTGCTACGCTGAGCAAACTCTGAGGGACCAACCCTTTTACGCACAAGTAGCTCATTGTCCCATCACAGCAATCCGACAGTCCCTGAAAGCGCTTGTGCAAGGAGAGGCATCATGAGCAACCCAGCCGGAGCCGGAGATGGGGGAGCAGCTGCAGCCGTTCCAAGCCTGGAAGAAAGGTACAGGATGTTGGAGGTTCAGTTAGCCATGCAAACGGCTAGGCTTGAGGAGAGGAGGGCTCAAGATGCAGAGAAGGGAAAGGCCACCCAAGTCTCAAGGAAGGTGCCAGGACTGGTGCAGAAATTTGGGGGTGATCCCAGGAACTATCAAGCCTTTAGGACAGAAATGCAATATGCCCTTAATCTGCAGTTTGATGACTTTCCTGATGAGGAATCAAGGGTGGCGTTTGTGATTGGTCATCTAGAAAGGGGGGCGAGAGACTGGGTGAGACCCCTGATGGCAGCCAATAACGAAGTCCTAAAGGACACAAGGAAGTTTTTTCATGCCATGGATCTGATGTTCTCCAGTGAGATTGAGCAGGGAGTGGCGCGGAGACAACTAATGGCGTGTAAGCAAGGGAGCCGATCTGTCCATGAGTACTGGACTGAGTTCACCATGTTGATTCATAAATTAAGTTGGGATTTGTCGGCGGAACCGATACAAATGCTTTTTGAAGAAGGATTTTGGTATCAATGTGATGAAAGCTTCTTTCCACGATTCCGGCGCCTTCTTCCCCTCCATAATTTCATTGCTGACCTCCATCAGTGGTTGTATCAAATAGTCCTTCAATGTCCTATAGTACTTGGAGGTCAGCCCATCTGGCCCTGGAGATTTGCCCAATTTCATGTTCTGAATGGCATGCTCAATCTCTTGTGATGTTATTTTACAATTCAGGATTGATCTGTTTTCTTGTGACAATTTTGGTAGTCCATTCTTTTCCAAAAATTGTTTAATCTCGACCTCATCTTGCGGCCCTTGTGTGTATAATTTTTTAAAATATCTCTGGAAACATTTTCTAATATCCACGGGGTTCTGAATATTTCTTCCTTCAATCTCTAAATTTGTAACTGTATTTAATTTTTGTCTTTTCTTCAACTGCCAAGCTAGCAGTTTCCCACATTTGTTCACAGATTCAAATGTTTTTTGTTTCATTAATTTAATTTTCCACTCTATTTCCTGGTTTATCAGTTTGGAATATTGTGCTTGATAGAGTTTAATTTCTCTCAGAATCGGCTGTGACTTCGGATTAGATCTTAACTTCTTCTCTAATTCTTTAATTTTCTCCAAAATCTTTTTTCCCCTCTTGTTTTGTGTCCTTTTCTTTACAGCGTTCTGTTGTATCAAGAACCCCCTCATCACGGCCTTACTTGCGTCCCAGATAGTTCTTTTTTACCACCGAGGTGTTCAAATTTATCTCGAAGTAATCCTTCAAAACTTTTTGGGCCTTCTTAATGATCTCCTGATCTCTAAATAGATTGTCATTCATTTTCCATCTGAAGGAGCCGGTTGGGATTAGTGTCATATCCATCTTTACCGCATTATGGTCGGAGCAGGTCTTTGGGCAGATTTCCCAATGCTTTTGGTTGGCATGCATATCTATGGTATGACAAGGTTAAGATTAACAAAGTTTTCAAGAACCATATTGTCAGAAAAGCAGTGTTTAATGTCTGGACAAAATATAAAGACTTACTGGAAAACAAAACTCCAAGGAGGCTTTCACCATTGGAAGCTAAGGCCCGAAAAAGACTCAATATGGAGGCCAATTGGCCAAAGTATTGGGAAATATTAGAAAAAGATGGAGACAATTGGAAATTGCAGAGTATGGAGAAAATGAGAGACAAAGTGCGAGATTGGTTACGTTACGCTCAGATTAAGGAAGTTTTTAAACTTGACAAAAAGTTAGGGTTCCAGGTGGAGAAATCGAAGTTGGAAACGGAATTGTTAGAGCCTAAGACTAAGGTACTTTCAAGAATGTACAACTTGCTGTTAAAATGGAACACACAAGATGAAACGGTAAAATCGGCTATGATAAAGTGGGCACAGGACATAGGGCACAATATTATGTTTGAGGACTGGGAAAGGTTGTGGACTACTGGGTTGAATTTTACTGCATGTAATGTTTTGAAAGAAAATGTAATGAAAATGATATACAGATGGTATATGACCCCAGTGAAACTTGCAAAAATATACCACTTGTCTGATAATAAGTGTTGGAAATGTAAAGAAAATGAAGGAACATTCTTTCACCTCTGGTGGACCTGTCCTAAAGTGAGGGCTTTCTGGGAAATGATATATAATGAACTGAAAAAGGTATTTAAGTATACCTTCTCTAAGAAACTAGAGGCCTTCCTTTTGGGTATTGTCGGCCAAGGGGTGGTAAAGAAAGACCAAACATTTTTCATGTACGCAACAGCAGCAGCAAGGATACTTCTCGCGAAGCATTGGAAAACTCAAGATCTACCCACACTGGAAGAATGGCAGATGGAACTGATGGAATATATGCAATTGGCTGAGATGACCGGCAGAATCCGAGACCTGGGGGAGGAGACAGCAGAAGAGGATTGGAAAAAATTTAAGATATATTTGCAAAAATATTGTAAGTTGTATGAATGCTAAGCAGGATGCTTGATTATAAACAATTCGGCACCATTAAAATAGATGAAATGAAGTAGGAAGATAAGTCAAACGTAAGGAAAAACAATCATTTTTGGATAACTATCTGGTTAAATTTAATTTGTTATGGAGTAAGGTTTCTAAAATTTGAGATATAACATTGAAAATTAGACAGTAAGTGTGATGGGACAATGAGCTACTTGTGCGTAAAAGGGTTGGTCCCTCAGAGTTTGCTCAGCGTAGCAAAGCTCTGCCTTGAGCGGAGCCCTTTGACATGGCTCCGTCAGTCGCTGGTAGAATCCGACAGTGGGCGCCTGCGGAAACACTTCCAGCATAAAAGCTGCTTAACGGAAACACGTCTCCTGGATTCCCTGCGTGACAGTTTCCGGCGAGGGGTGGGGGTTCCTAAAGGGGGCCTTGATACCTCTCCGCTGTTCTCACTGGAAGTGTCCCAGAGCCTCTCCTCTGATTCCCTTCCCCTTGGAGCTCCTGCTCCCCCCCTACTGGTTCCCTCTTCTGCTGCAGAGTCTCTCCTATTCTCCTGGAGCCCTACCGCCACCTGTTCTTCCGATGGCAATTTCCTGACATCCACCTCCCCCCCAGGCCCCCCTCCTCCCGCCTCCTCTCCTGCAGGCGGTGAGGCTGGAAAGCCTCGGAAGGAGCTCTCCTCGTCATCAGAGGATTCAAACACTTCTAGCCACTGCCTTCCGTCTCCTTCCCCTTCTTCCTCTTCTTCGTCTGAGTATGCTGCTTCCTCAACCCCTAACTCTGGGAACCCTTCAAACACCCCTTCCTCATTGGTGGTTCCGAAGTGTTCCCTCCTAAATCGCGCCACAGGCTGCGGTTTTCTTGGGAAACGCCGATGGAACGTTTCTATTAAAACCTCGTCATGGACTTCTTCTGCCGGCACCCACGTGTTTTCTGACTCTTCCTCCCCCTCCCATTCTACCAAGTATTCCACCTGATTCCCCTTCCACCTGGAATCGATGATTCCTGCCACTTCCATGTTGCGTTCTCTCTCTTCTATGACGGGTGTTTGGGTGACCTCCCTCTCACGTTCCCCCCACTCCCGTCCCTCTCGGTACGGCGACAGTAATGATCTGTGAAATACTGGGTGCAGTTTCATGTGACTGGGCAATCTGAGTTTAAATGCTACTGGGTTAACCTGTTGTATGACCTCAAAGGGTCTCAACCTGTCAGGGTTTCTGGGAGAGAGGAGGAGATGACAGAGGAGACGGAGAGCGAGTGGGAGGAGGGGCAGAAGGATGAGGAAGAAGATGACGGAATTCTGAGGGAATCCACGAGTCTGAGCAGCGAGTCAGAGGATTCTCAAAAGGGGGTTACCTTAATCAAGCAAAAGGGAGGAGAAGGGAGAAGCGGAGAGGAGCCCAGTGGAAGACAGACGCAGCAAGAGGCGTCTCAGCCGGAACGGAGTAAAGGGGGTGGAGTCGTCAGCCTCTCGGAGGGAGCAGGATTAGGAGAGAACAGAGAAAGGGGGTTGGAGCAAGGTGTTCAGCCGGAAAGGGTGGAGAGCAGAACAAGGGGTGGTGTAGCGGTCGAAAGAAAGGTCAGCAGCAACGTACGCGCGCCAAGTTCAAACGTAGAGGCGCGCGGAAGTGGAGAGAGCTCAGGGGAGGAGCCCGGCCCTAAAGCCAGAAGGAGGGGGGAAGAGGCGGCAGAGGATTCAGCCTCAGGCGAGTCACGGAGAGAGGGAACCCAGGGGGGCAGGAAGACCCTGCGGAAAAGAAAGGAGAGGAAGAGGTGGTCTAGAGCCAGGCTATTAAGTTGGTGTGGAAGAGGGGAGGAGTCAGAGGGGACTTCAGCGGTCTAACGTGACAGACGTACGGCCACGATGCTGAACTGTACGAGAAGCAGAAATCTTCAATAAACTTTTCCTGTAAATAAACTGCAACGGAGTGAGGTCTCTTGTGAGCTGGGACCCGTCCTGGGTGGCCGTGACAGTAAGTCCCCTCTCTAAAAGCAAAAAAATTTTTTTGCGAAGCTCACGAACGGGAGCAGCCATGAGCGCTGAGGAGCAGCTGGTTGCACTGCGGGATCAGGTTACCGCTCTCACATCGGCAGTCATTGCTTCGCAGAAGAAGAATGACGACTTGGAGAAGACGTGCCAGGATTTGCAGGCAAGGTGGGAACACGCGGACAGGGCGGGGGCCCCAGGTTCCAGAGCGGAGGGCATTGCGCTTGGACGGAGGGGGGGTGCCCTGGTTCCGCATTTTAATGGCAACTTGCAAGACTATCCCAATTTCAGAGCGGACGTCGTATATGCACTGCATTTACTCCGTCACGATTTTAAAGATGAGGAGGAGAAAGTGGGGTTCATTGTTTCGCACCTGCATGGGGAGGCCAGGGCTTGGCTACGCAATCTGTGGCGCGAAGATGGACCGGCCCGTCGCAATTCAACTGCGTTCATCAAAGCGATGGATTCTTGTTTTCAATCCTCTGTGGATGTGGACATTGCGCGCCGTCAAATGCACGGGCTGAGGCAGGGGAAAGCGACTGTGCGCCAATACCACTCTAAATTTTTTGCATTGCTCACCGCCTTAGATTGGCCAAAGGACAGTAAGCCGGTCAGAGATCTTTTTTGGGAGGGATTGAGCCCCCCCATCAAGGATGAGATCGCTAGGGGGGACAGACCCCAGACCCTAGAAGACGTGGTGCAACGGGCTTTAGCTATTGGAATTCGACATGAGGGACGTCCGTGGCACGAGGAGGACGGGCCCCAAGCGCGTGCGCAAGCGAGGACTCTCCCTTTTGTGCACAGGGATTTCAGCCGTGCGCACCCCTCGCCAATGGGGAAGGACAGCGAGGAGCCAATGGAGATTGGTGGTGCTAGGGCTCAGAAGCCATCCCAGAGCCCTGTCCCTGGTGCAGCCAAAGCGAAGCCTCCTAGAGGAACCAGGAAGTGTTACATCTGTGACAGTGCGCACCATATGGCGAAAGAGTGCCCCCAGAGGCTCCAGAAGCACACTGCAGCACTGGCAACTGTGACAGCAGAGGTGCAACCAGGGGAGCAGCTTCAGGGAAACGACAGTGCCTGGCTGGAAGCAGAGCTACTGGGGCTCAGCCAGGCGGATCTGTAGACAAGCCCCCAGCATCACTGCAGAGCGTGGACCCTTTGCCTCCCAGACCGGCAGTTCTGCTCACAGCAACACTCCAGTTGCCTGATGGGAGACTCCTCGAGGTTCCAATAACGATCGATTCGGGAAGCAACGCCGACTTCGTGGGACTGCAGTTCGTTAAGCAGCACAACATGGCGCTCCTGCCTGCAACGACGCCTCTAAACGTGGTCACGGTAGACGGCAGGAAGTTGCTGGGGGGGCAAGTGGTGCAGCAAACCCCTCCCATGATGATGCAGATTGGCAACCATCGAGAACTTATTAGTTTCAATGTCACCCACTTATCGGACACACCCATCGTGTTAGGCATGAGTTGGCTGGAGAGGCACAGTCCCGCGGTTGCGTGGTACCAGCGGCAGATCACCTTTTGTTCATCGTATTGTGCTCAGCATTGCTTTCAGACCGATCAGGGAGGAGAAGCCGAGCAGCAGTTGCATCTGGGTATGGTGCAAACAGTGCCTCACAAGTACCAGGACTTCTTGGAGGTTTTCTGTGAGAAGGAAGCTGACAAGTTGCCGCCTCACAGACCTTACGACTGCGCGATTGATTTAGTGCCAGGGGCGCAACTGCCTGCTGCCAAGCTGTACTCCATGTCGGAAGACGAGATGCAAGAGCTTCGGGAGTTCATAGACCATAACCTCAAGCGAGGTTTCATCCAGGAATCTAAAGCAGCGGGTGGCAGCCCTGTGTTCTTTGTGAAGAAGAAAAACACGCCCCAAAAAAGGCTTATAGTGGATTACAGGTTCATAAACAGCTTGACTACGCCCAAAGCTTTCCCCATGCCCAAGATTGACGACCTTTTAGCGACCGTCAGGAGGGGCAAGATTTTCACCAAGCTGGACCTACGTGGAGCTTACAATCTCATCCGCATCCGGAAAGGAGATGAGTGGAAGACCGCCATGTTCACCCCTCTGGGCACATACGAATACAGAGTCATGCCTTTCGGTCTCCAAAATGGCAGCCACGTTTTTCAAGCATTTATGCACCACGTGCTAGCAGGTCTCCTCTACAAGAAGTGTGTCTGCTTTCTCGACGATATCCTGATTTTCTCGGAATCGCCGGAGGATCACGATAAGGACGTGAGGGAGGTCCTGCAGAGGCTGAAGGACCACAGGCTGTACGCCAAGTTGGAGAAATGCCAGTTTGATGTCAGAGAGGTTGATTTCCTTGGCTACAAGTTGTCCGACGAGGGACTGGCCATGGACAGGGCTAAGGTTCAAGCGCTGTTGGACTGGAAAAGCCCTCGAAATCGGAAAGAGGTCCAGAGGTTCATCGGCTTTGCCAATTTTTACCGCAAGTTTATTAAAGGTTTTGCGAACGCGACGGCGGCTATCACTGACACCCTCAGTTCCAAGAAGAAGAAGTTCGTCTGGACCGAACAAGCGGAGCGGTCCTTCCGGACGCTTAAAGGTCTTTTCGCCTCCGAAGAGCAGCTGCTCCACGTGAATCCCGGCAGACCCATGCGGGTAGAGACCGATGCGTCAGACAGAGCGGTTGGGGCCGTTCTTTTGCAAGAGGATTCACAAGGCAACTGGAGACCGGGTGCGTTCTACTCCCGGAAGCTCAGCAAGACGGAGCGCAATTATACCATCTGGGACAGGGAGTTGTTGGCCATTCATGCAGCTTTCAAAGCGTGGCGACACTTCTTAATAGGAGCCAAGCACACGGTGCAAGTCCGCACGGATCACAAGAACTTAGAGTATTGGCGGACGGCTAAGTTACAGACCCAGCGACACATGCGCTGGGCGGAGTTCTTTGCGGATTTCGACTTCAAAATAGAATACATCCCAGGAGACTCCAATGTTATTGCAGACGCGCTGTCCCGAAAGCCGCAATACTTGGAGGAAGCAGCTCCAATCGCAGCAAAGCACATTTTCGCACCGCAGGCGTGGACGTGCGCTACCATCGCAGTCGACCTGGACGCGGTGCGACGCGCGTTGCAAAGGGATCAGTTTGCACAGTCCAAGATGGAGGAGCTACGCGGAGGGTCGCGAGACAACGATGAGTTCCAATTGCAAGATGGACTTTTGACTCGTAAGGGTGCCCTTTACGTGCCCACCGACGATCTTCGAGCCAAGGTTCTGCAACAATTGCATGACGCCCCTAGTGCAGGCCATTTCGGCAAAGAGAAGACGATGGAGTTGGTGGCTAGAGACTTTTGGTGGCCCCAGATGAGAGGAGAGGTGGCGGACTACGTCGCCAGGTGTGATATCTGCCAGAGGTCCAAACCAGTGCACCAGAAGCAGGCGGGATTGCTAGAACCGCTGGAGACACCGCAGCAACCGTGGGAGAGGGTAGCGTTGGACTTTGTTACGGACCTGCCCAGCTCCAGAGGTAAGACGGCGGTGTTAGTGGTGGTGGACTTGTTCACCAAGATGGCGCATTTCATCCCTTGTGCCAAGGTGGCGACGGCAGAACAGACCGCAAAGCTCTTCATCGATCACGTCTTCAAAGTGCATGGACTTCCGCAGTCCGTCTTGTCCGACAGGGGGCGCCAGTTTGTTTCCACTTTCTGGCGAAAGCTTCTGGGCATCTTGCACGTCAAAATCAACCTGACATCGGCGAGACATCCACAAACCAACGGTCAAGCGGAGAGGGTCAACGCGATCATGCAGCAGTACCTGCGGTGCTACGCCAACCAGCGACCTGCGGCGTGGGTGGACTATCTGCCGATGGCTGAATTCGCCTACAACAACACGAAACACGCATCCACCGGGGTGACGCCTTTCTTCGCGAACAATGGCCGTCATCCCAGAACCTTCCCGAGATTTGCGGCACCAGGAAGGGGGGGGGCCTCAAGATGCCGACCAGTTTGCAGCGGAGTTGCAAGAGGTGCACGAGGAGCTGCGGAGACATTTGGAGCTGGCAAAACAGGCGTATAAGGTGCAGGCCGATAAGCACAGGAGGGCGGGAGAGGACATCCAGATTGGGGACTGGGTGTGGTTAGCAGCCCACGCGATGCCGGCCAGGTCATTGGCCAAGAAGAAGTTAGGACACAGGCAGCTAGGGCCATATCAAGTTGAGGCTAAGATCAATCCGGTGGCTTTTCGTCTAGCCCTTCCGGAGGGTTCCAGGGTGCACCCGGTCTTTCATAGGTCGGTGCTCACTCCCTACAAAACCCCACACAGGTTTCAAGAGTCAGGAGCACTCCCAGAGCCACGTAGGAGGGCGCCTGAGGGGGGGGAATCGCCAAGACCAGAACCTCTTAACGAGGTCACAGAGATACTGGACTCGAGATGGGGGGAGGAGGGAGTTGAATATTTTCTAGCCAGGGAAGGCACTCCGGCCTCTGCCAATAGCTGGGTGCCGGGTTACGCGTTGGACGAACCCCTGTTGAAGGAGGAGTTCCATGCACTTTTTCCGCACAAGCCCATGCCCGAGGAGTATTTTGATGATTGGCTTTTCACGCCCACTTTGTCAGACAGCACGTTCGAGGGTTTCTCCTCACCCGAGGGCCATACGCCCGAAACAAGCCCGACCAGGGATCCGAGACTGGGGGGGGAGGAGACAGGCCCTTGTTGGTGGGTGGATCAGCCAAGGGAGGCATGGAGTCAGAGATGGATGGTAGGTCCTTGGCAGGCAGCGCCAGGAGAAGCAGTGATGGAGGAAGAGACTGTGAGGTCTGTGGGTGGGGAACCCGAGTTCGAACACACATATACGGAGATGACAGAGGAGAACGTTGAAGTGGACAACTTTTATCCTGAACCGACCCCGGAAGAACCACGTTTTCCTCAACCTGCACCCGGCGAGCGGGAGGGGGGAAGGGGGGGCTTCGAGGGGGGGATGGATGTCAGGGTTTCTGGGAGAGAGGAGGAGATGACAGAGGAGACGGAGAGCGAGTGGGAGGAGGGGCAGAAGGATGAGGAAGAAGATGACGGAATTCTGAGGGAATCCACGAGTCTGAGCAGCGAGTCAGAGGATTCTCAAAAGGGGGTTACCTTAATCAAGCAAAAGGGAGGAGAAGGGAGAAGCGGAGAGGAGCCCAGTGGAAGACAGACGCAGCAAGAGGCGTCTCAGCCGGAACGGAGTAAAGGGGGTGGAGTCGTCAGCCTCTCGGAGGGAGCAGGATTAGGAGAGAACAGAGAAAGGGGGTTGGAGCAAGGTGTTCAGCCGGAAAGGGTGGAGAGCAGAACAAGGGGTGGTGTAGCGGTCGAAAGAAAGGTCAGCAGCAACGTACGCGCGCCAAGTTCAAACGTAGAGGCGCGCGGAAGTGGAGAGAGCTCAGGGGAGGAGCCCGGCCCTAAAGCCAGAAGGAGGGGGGAAGAGGCGGCAGAGGATTCAGCCTCAGGCGAGTCACGGAGAGAGGGAACCCAGGGGGGCAGGAAGACCCTGCGGAAAAGAAAGGAGAGGAAGAGGTGGTCTAGAGCCAGGCTATTAAGTTGGTGTGGAAGAGGGGAGGAGTCAGAGGGGACTTCAGCGGTCTAACGTGACAGACGTACGGCCACGATGCTGAACTGTACGAGAAGCAGAAATCTTCAATAAACTTTTCCTGTAAATAAACTGCAACGGAGTGAGGTCTCTTGTGAGCTGGGACCCGTCCTGGGTGGCCGTGACACAACCGTTTGGGTCTCAATTTCTTACACCCTCCCTTGAACGGCAGCCCTTGGGTGGATAGCCACACCCGGTTTCCCACCCTTATGGTTTCACCTTCCCTTCTATTTCTGTCTGCTTGCTTCTTATATTCTTCCTTGGCTTTCTCCAAGTTGAGTTGGAGCTGCCGATGGATTGCTTCCATCTCTTCCACAAAATGTTCCGCCGCCGGTACACTCCAGCTCTCCCCTCCTTCTCCTGGAAATGCTCGGGGGTGACACCCATAATTGGCCAGAAAGGGACTCATCCCTGTGGACACGTTCTCCGCGTTGTTGTAGGCAAATTCTGCCAGAGGTAACTTATCTACCCAATCATTTTCTCTGTCTTTTACATAGCACCTCAGGTATTGTTGCAAAACCCTGTTTGCCCTTTCGGCCTGCCCATTTGTTTCTGGGTGTCTGGCGGTGGAAAAACTTACCTCCACGTGCAGCAAGCTCATTAGCTTCCTCCAGAACCTGGAAGTAAATTGTTTCCCTCGGTCACTCACAACCCTCAAGGGGGCGCCATGCAACCTGAAAATATGCTTTACAAACAACCTTGCGGTTTCTTCCGCTGTGACTGCGTGTGAACAAGCTATAAAATGGCACATCTTAGTTAGTAGATCTACTACCACCATGACAGCTGTTTTCCCTTTGGATTTCGGTAGAT
>NC_138537.1:101429167-101434167 GCF_964234715.1 Podarcis melisellensis
ATCAACAATAGACATTGGTATCGCCAGAAAACAGATACATGGACTGAAACAAGGGAGAGCCACTGTAAGGCAGTATCATTCCTGCTTTTTTGCATTGGTGAATGCGCTGGGATGGGAGAAAGATTCAGCTGCAGTCAGAGACCTTTTCTGGGAGGGGCTGAATGGACCTGTGAAAGATGAGATAGCAAGGGGGGAGAGACCCCAAAACACTCAGGAAGTTGTGCAGAGGGCACTGACGATTGGGGTGAGGCTGGAGGAGCGTTCCTGGGGCAAAGAAGAAGGACGTTGGGGATGCACGCCAGAGAGAGCACCTCCCCTCTTTCCCAGGGATGCAGCGCGTACACAATCCACACCTCCGCAGGGAGGGGGAGAAGAACCAATGGAGATTGGAGGCGCCAGGGCTCAGTCAGCCACCAGAGCCCTAACACCGGGAGCAGTCAAAGCGAAGCCTCCTAGAGGGAACAGGAAGTGCTACATCTGCGACAGTGCTCAGCACATGGCGAAAGAGTGTCCCCAGAGGCTCCACAAGCACACTGCAGCCTCAGCAACAGTAACAGAAGCAGTTCAGCAAAGAGAACCACAGCAGGGAAACGACGAAGTCTGGCTGGAATCATAAGCACTGGGGCCCAGCCAGACAAGTCAGTGAAGCAGTCCCCAGAGATTTTGCAGCCCACAGACCCTCTCCCACCCAAACCAGTGGTGCAACTCACCGCATCGCTCCAGTTACCCAATGGACTCTCAATGGAAGTGCCCATTACCATTGACTCTGGTAGTAACGCAGACTTTATAGGACTGGATTTCATTAAGCAACACAGCATAGCCCTCCTGCCAGCCACGCTGCCCCTGAAGGTTGTCACGGTGGATGGCAGGGAATTGCTGGGGGGGCAGGTGGTGGAGCAAACGCCGCCAATGGTGATGCAGATTGGCAATCACCGGGAAATCATCAGCTTCAATGTCACCCAACTGTCGGACACGCCTGTAGTATTGGGCATGAGTTGGCTGCACAGGCACAGCCCAGCGTTGGCATGGTACCAGCGCCAACTGACTTTCGGCTCCTCCTACTGTGCAGAACACTGCATTCTGCCCAGCCCTGAAGGGGCAGAGGATGACCCGCAGCTACAATTAGGCACGCTGCAAGCAGTCCCCCACAAGTATGCAGCCTTTTTGGAGGTTTTCTGCGAGAAGGAAGCGGACAAGCTACCTCCCCACAGGTCCTATGACTGCAAGATTGACCTCCTGCCGAGGGCGACGCTGCCGACCGGGAAACTGTATTCCATGTCTGAAGACAAACTACAGGAACTCAGGGAGTTCATAGATCACAACTTGAAGCGCGGTTTCATCCGGGAGTCCAAGGCAGTGGGGGGCAGCCCCGTATTCTTCGTGAAGAAGAAAGACACGTCCCAAAAGAGGCTTGTAGTTGATTACAGGGTCATAAATTCGAGGACGAAGCCCACGGCATTCCCGATGCCCAAGATCGACGACCTACTCGCGACGGTGAGGAAGGGACGCATCTTCACCAAGCTGGATCTTCGAGGGGCGTACAACCTCATACGTGTACGGGAGGGCGATGAGTGGAAAACAGCCATGTTCATGCCCCTGGGCACCTATGAATACAGAGTTATGCCGTTTGGATTACAAAATGGCTCCCACTGTTTTCAAGCCTTCATGCATCACGTGTTAGCGGGACTCCTCTACAAAAAGTGCGTCTGCTTCCTGGACGACATCCTGATATTCTCAGACTCGCAAGAGATGCACAAGAGGGACGTCAAGGAAGTTCTGCAGAGACTGCAGGAGCACAGACTGTACGCCAAGCTGGAGAAGTGCCAATTCGACATGACGGAGGTGGATTTCCTGGGCTACAAATTGTCGGGCAAGGGGCTCGCCATGGACACCGCCAAGGTTCGATCAGTGTTGGACTAGAAGAGCCCGCGCACTCGGAAGGAGGTCCAGCGGTTTATCGGCTTTGCAAACTTTTATCGCAAGTTCATCAAGGGGTTCGCTATGCAGACGGCGGCCATCACCGACACGCTCAGCTCCAAGAAGAAGAAGTTTATCTGGACGGAGCAGGCGGAGCAATCCTTTCAGAAACTCAAGCGTCTCTTCGCGTCCGAGGAGCAGCTACTGCATGTGAATCCCAGCAGACCGATGAGAGTGGAAACGGACGCCTCAGACAGAGCCGTGGGTGCAGTCCTGTTGCAGCAAGACCCGCATGGGGACTGGAGGCCGTGCGCCTTCTACTCCAGGAAGCTCAGCAAGTCGGAGCAGAACTACACCATCTGGGACAGGGAGTTGCTGGCCATTCATGCAGCATTCAAGGCGTGGCGGCACTTCCTTATCGGAGCCAAGCACACAGTGCAGGTCCGCACTGACCATAAGAACCTGGAGTACTGGCGCACGGCGAGGTTCCTGAACCAGAGGCACATACGCTGGGCGGAGTTCTTCGCGTATTTCGACTTTAAGATAGAGTACATCCCAGGAGACAACAACGTCATGGCAGATGCACTGTCCAGAAAGCCGCAATACCTAGAGGAGGCGGCTCCAGCGGCAGCAAAGCACATTTTCGCACCGAAGGCGTGGGCATGCGCATCGGCAACCGTGGACCTGGATGCTGTACGTCGCGCGCTGCAGGAGGACCCCTTCGCACAAGCCAAGATGGAGGAGGTGCACAGTGGCAAGGCGAAGGACGACGAGTTCCAGATACGCGACAGATTGCTCATCCACAAAGGGGCCCTCTACGTACCGGGGGACGACCTCCGCGCGAAGGTGCTGCAGCAGCTGCACGACGCACCCACCGCCGGGCACTTCGGCAAAGAGAAGACTGTAGAATTGTTAGCCAGAGACTTTTGGTGGCCCAGGATGCGGGGGGAAGTAGCGGATTACGTCTCAAGGTGCGACAACTGCCAAAGGCCAAGCCAGTGCGCAGACCGCCGGCAGGTCTGCTGGAACCGCTGCAGACTCCGCTCGAACCGTGGGAGAGGGTGGCACTGGACTTTGTCACGGATCTACCCAGCTCGCGGGGCAAGACAGCAGTTCTAGTAGTGGTGGACATGTTCACCAAAATGGCCCATTTCATTCCGTGCGCGAAGGTGGCCACAGTGGAACAGACCGCCAAGCTGTTCATAGACCACGTGTTCAAGGTTCACGGTCTACCACGGTCTATCCTGTCCAACCGAGGGCGACAGTTCATCTCGAACTTCTGGCAGAAGCTGATGGGCATCCTGAACGTCAAGATCAACTTAGCGTCGGCGAGACACCCGCAGACCAACGGGCAAGCGGAGCGGGTCAACGCCATCATGCAGCAGTACCTAAGATGCTACGCGAATCAGCAGCCTGCGACATGGGTGGACTACCTGCCACTCGCCGAGTTCGCCTACAACAACACGAAGCACGTGTCCATGGGTGTGACGCCGTTCTTTGCCAACAATGGGAGACATCCCAGAACCTTCCTGGGATTAGAGAGAGTGGGGGAGGGGGAGCCACAGGCAGCGGACGCCTTCGCGTTAGAGTTGCAGGAGGTCCACGAACAGCTCCGAAGGCAGTTAGAACTGGCAAAGCACGCATACAAACTGCAGGCTGACAAACACAGAAGGGCCGGGGAAAACATACAGGTGGGAGACTGGGTTGGTTGGCAGCCCAGGCAGTGCTGGCCAGATCGCTAGTGAAGAAGAAGCTAGGACATAAGCAGCTAGGGCCTTACCAAGTCGAGGCACAGGTCAATCCAATAGCCTTCCGGTTGACACTTCCGGAGGGATCCAGAATGCACCCGGTCTTTCATAGATCAGTGCTCACGCCCTACAAGGCACCCCACAGATTTCAGGAGCCGAGGAAGGCACCAGACCAGCTCAGGGAAGCGCCCACAGAAAGGGGGTCGCCAAGGGGGGAGCCCATCAACGAGGTCACAGAGATTTTAGACTCGAGATGGGGGGAAGAGGGGGTTGAGTATCTCCTCGCCAGGGAAGGTACCCCGGCAAGCGCCAACTGCTGGCTGCCATACTATGAGGTGGAGGAGCACTACCTCAAGGACGAGTTCCACGCACTCTTCCCACACAGACCTATGCCAGCAGATTATTTCGACGAATATCTTTTCACACCCACACTTTCAGCCAGCACGTTCCAGGGGTTCTCCTCGGACGAGGAACCAGCACCCGACACAAGTTCCCCGGAGGGATCACCCTCGGGGTCTGCCACAGACCGCTCTTATTGGTGGGACAATCGACCGGAGGGGGGCTGGAGCAGGGAGCTGCTGGAGGGGCCTTGGCAGGAAGCATCCCCCGGGGCGACAGGGGGGGAGACGGACATGGACGTGTTGGGAGAGGACCTTGGGTTCGAGCACGGAGGCCAAGAGATGGAAGCAGAGGAGATCGATGTCGACGAGAACATGGAGAACGATCTGGACTTATCCCGCTGGATGCACGCCACGGGAGACGAACTGTATCCGGCACTCACCCCCACAACGATGGAGCGCCCAGTACCCACACCTGAAGAAGGGGAGGGGGGAAGGGGGGGCTTCAAGGGGGGATGGATGTCAGGGGCTCAGGAGCAGAGGCACAGGAAAGGGAGGAAATGGAGAGCGAAGGGGAGGAATCCGAAGGGAATGTAAGCGATGACAGTGGTCCGAGGTCTCTGAGTCTGTCCAGCGAATTGGAAGACTCACAGAAAGGGGCTCCCATGGTCAGAGCAAGGGGGACACCCCAGGGAGAAGGGACCAGAGGGGACTCAGAGAGCAGCAGCTGGAAATCGGGACCAGCTTCCCCACCAAAGAGCAGTAGGGAGGAGGAGTCCCAGGCATCGGGATCAGGCTGCTCACCGCTAACCCTAACCCTAACCCTGACCCTGACCCTGACCCTGACCCTGACCCTGACCCTGACCCTAACCCTAACCCTAACCCTAACCCTAACCTCTAACCCCTAACCCTAACCCTAACCCTAACCTAACCTAACCCTAACCCTAACCCTAAACCCTAAACCCTAAACCCTAAACCCTAAACCCTAAACCCTAAA